>NC_056737.1:238054869-238125784 GCF_019279795.1 Protopterus annectens
GCACAGCCATGACTCCCTTCTATATTACTGCTTATTTAGTTTTCTTAATAACCAGTCTTAATAAGTTGGCTTTAAATAACTGAGTAATGGCTATTTTGTCATTACCTCTGATAGAAGATACAATAATATGTATAATTCTTTGCTATGTGTATTAATCGGGTGCTGAAAAAAATAACCTTTTTTTTTAATTTTAATGTAGCTCACAGAATTATTGTTAGAGTGCTGTCGAGGATGTGAACTAGATTATTGTGGATTTTGGCAGAGTAAAAGTAATACATACATTTTCCTGTAAACATCTATTTTAGCTTTCCACATGCCAGTACAACATAATCTAAAGCAACACAGTATATCATCCATGAATATAAACTATTCATTTAAACTATTAAAACTGATAAAACTACATATTCTAGTATACAAAGGAAGATAGTTTCTGTCACAAAGAATTTGCAGCAGGATCAAGACTTCCACAGTGTCATGTTTCAGTCTTGATTTACTGTTAGCTTGTTCTAGAACCACATAAGGAATACCTCCTTGCAGGAGTAATGAAAGAGCATCTATGCCTTAGTCAGGAATGGTTGGATACAGGCTCCATCTCAGAATGTCTGGATGCTTTATTCCAATTAATATTAAGTCCACTAGCAGAGTTAGAAGCACAGTTTCTCTGTGGTTATCTGAAGAAAGCAAACATTTTCCGAAACAGAAAAAGAGATCCATATGCCCAATACAAGCAAACGTTTGGCACATCAGGTTATACGGACTAGTTCAAACTTTGAAATAAATACAAAGTTCCATTAAAAGTTGCCAAGGCTGAAGTCTTGAGGAAAAATAAGTGAAAAACCTCTCTTGTCCAAGTAATTTCTGGAAACAAATTCATCCCTCCTCAGGAAACAATTAGACGAATAACAGAAATGCATATAACTCATTACCTGTACTAATTGATTGCACATGCCTGCTAATTCACCTTCAATGATCTTTACTCTAAGACATTACTATTTAGTTAAGATAATGATTGTATTATGTTAATATTTATTCAGACATATTTAACAATATTCTTGAATTTTAATGTTTTATTTGCTTATACTTTTATATGCTTCTGTTTAGAAATGGAACTCTTATCATCTTCACACTGTATTTTCTATTGTGTCATTTGACTATGGTCATAGCTGAAAAGGGTCCTTGTGCCAGCCTTTTTATCTCAATAGAAAATAAATAGATACAATCAAATGTTTAGTTGTTGTGTCTTTTCCCTGTTAGGGGTTGCCACAGCGGAACTCCGGTCCACTAATGATTGGCAGTAGATTTTTACGTGCCGAGTTGCCGGCCCTGATGCACAACCTTCAACAAAGGTACACCCATTCACACATGTCTCCACACAGAAGACGCTCTAGCTGAGAATCGAACAGGACAACATCTGACTGTGAGGCGACAACGCTACCACAGCACCACCACCGCAGTTACAATCAAATGTCTAGTAACTAGCCAAAACATGTCCTATTATGTCATAATACAGATTTCTGTTTGTAATAAAATTAACAAGGAGCAGCATAAGCCTTATAAAAAGCAATGAGCCCAAGACTGATCCCTATAGTACTCCACACTCCAGAGTATATGAAGGAGAAGAATTCCAGCCCAAAGCCATACACACTGTATATGACCAGAACAATACAAGGTAAACTATTTGAGCAGAGTAGATGAAATACCCATAGGAAGAACAGAAACTTTCAGTCAAGTTACTGTGATCTACTATGGCAAATGCTGCAGAAAGGTCAATCAGGACTGATCTGGACGAGTAAAATTGATCTATAGTCGAAAGGACCTCATTTACTACAATGACAAGGGAATCTTTATGATGAGTGTGAAAACTAGACTGATATAAATGTATTAGCCCATTGACTATCAAATACATTTCATGATGCACACCAAAGACTTTCTCAATAACTTTACCCAGGAAAGGGAAACTGGAGAGGGTAGAATTATCACAGAATTATCAAGCATGTTGGGGTCCAAAGAAGTTTTTTGAGGATGGGTTTAACTAAGGTCTCCTACAATAAAGATACAAAAAATGCCATTGAAGAAGACTAAAAAATCTGATAAATAGCTGCATCTAAAGCATTAAGATAGGATGAAACCAGTATGAATGGACATGGATCCTATCCACAAGTAGCAAAGTTCATTCTTGAAAATCACAGTCAGGAGCTCATTGTAGCTGGGAACAGAAAAGAAAACATCCAAGAGCAAAACAAATGACTGAGTATCTTACAATATATGCAGGCTGCAGAGTATGTCAGATGTAACAACAGCCTTGGTGGTGAAGAATCAACCTGTCATCTCATACAGGTTAAGACACCACATGTCAAAAGACAAAACATGCTGCCCAAATCAAACACCACTTGAATGAACACAGCAAGTCAATTAGACAACACGTGTCTTCCTTGATTACAAAGCAATCTTCTTGTGAAATATGTCAGTGTGAGAAAAAGCATAATGTTTCTCCTTGTCAAAATAACCACTCCAGACACCCACACATCTCCAATGATATTCTAATCTCCAACCCATCTGCCATATGGAATGCAACTCAAATTCAAATTGTGGCTGATATACCTTTAGTGGAATTGGAGATGTACAATGTGGGGCTAACAGTGTGAAAGCAGAAAACTGTGACTTGCTATAATTAAAAACCAGCAGAGCTAGATCATCACCACTGCTCTCATAAAAGAAACAAAAAATATCAGAAAAAAACAAAGAATTTGCAGCTGTGGATAAATTATGGGACTTTGCTAGCTGGAGATTGAGTTTCTAGATAAGGGGAGTATCACACCAAAGTAGATCGGAAAGCAGGGGAGTAATGAGACCACAAGGCTGGGCACAGTATCATGTTAGAAGTCTTTGCATTCAGTAAGAATATCAAGTTTAATGTATGTCCTTATCTTTCAGTTGCAGAGTGCATAACCTGAACAAACTCAAAACACTGCACAATTCACACGAATTTCAGTTTTAGAGCCATTAGTTCATCACCCCTTATAATGAAATCATCAAGAACCTTTGGTGACACAAACCTCCAAAAAAAGCAGCAAGCAAACAGGCAAGGGGCAGCCACAAGGAAGATACCAACGTCACTATAAGGCACTCAGGGCAAGAAATTCCAAAGGCAAACTGCATGAAAGTAAAATTTATTGACGCCTCATACACATCCACGTTTTCGTCGCCCATGCAACTTCCTCAGATGACACAACAAAAGTTAATGATAATGTCATAAAATAATGTCATAAAACTCTTGCAGGAATGTCTTAAATTACCAGATAGAAACTAGAAAACATATTTGAAATTGTCGGTACTCCTACTGACAAGCTGGGCCCCTTTAAGTTCAGTATTAAAGCAAATAGTGATGCACCAATATCTTATGTCATCTAGGGCACTGAGCAACAGAGGCACTAGCAAAACAGCTACCACCAAATAAGGACCTAAGTGTTATCTAACTAAATCTTCATTATAAAAGCGAAGGAAGTTTCCATTAGCAAGTCACAGATAATTCCCTGCTTGTTACCGATAAACCTTGCTTTAATCCAGTACTGTGCATAGGCCCACAGGAGGACAAGTCTCAATTACCTGTCTGAAATAAGAAACTGGAACTTTGTATACAGCTTAAATAAATGGTTAGAATTGCTCATTGAATTGCTTCACCCCAGGGTGAAGAGAAATGCCCATGTACCCACCAAAAGCATACACACAGGAGTGGACACAAAGATCCACTCATAGCATCTGCTCCTTTATTTGCATAAGATGTATAGGTATCAGCAAGCACACAGGTAAAAAAGAGTGGGATGCCAATAAACCCTTCCTATAATCAAATAATATACCTGAATTTATATTAAGAGGGCATAATTAAGACAGAAATAAGTTAACCAAATTAGAATAATGCAATAAATATGGAAGAAGAAGAATGCAATAAATAAAAAATATAAGTAAAGAGACAACATATAAAAACAAAATAAGAAGTGGAAAAAATGATGTGATGAAAACCACACCAAAACTGCAACAAGCCAAAGGATTTAAACAGTGAGTCACTACAAGGATATTAGAAAATAAAATTAGTAAAAATAAAAGATGTTTAAAATATAAGACAAATGACAACAGCAGTGAAATCATACCAAAATACAGTCAATTAGTAATTGACTAATAATATCCACATAGAAGATGACTAAAAATATTGACATTGAGAAGACTACATTCTCTTTCATAAACAAAGGGTATAGATGATTAGAAAATCTTAAAAGCAGTTCAGACTGCTGGAATAGAAACAAACAATATTAATAAAAAAAAAAAAAAATTAGAGAATATAGCTGATAAAAAATCAAGTTTGCTAGTATCAAACAGAATATTATTAAAGTAATGAGCAACAGAACACAGTATAAAGGAAGGTAAATGAAATGTGGTTGGATTCCTAAGTAGAATAGTCATAATTTTCAGGTTTTAACAGAAAGGACTGAAATGACCTGTGGTGAAACATTCATAATTCACAAACAGCAAAAAACTTCTGCAACTGAATGGTGAATTAACATGACAAAATTAATCAGCCAACATCGTCTAAGATAAAGCTTCTGCACTGCATAAACAATTATCAGCAATGGTAATCGAGGGGTTAAATTGAAAACAAGGCATCAGATAAAATAATAGTACCCCTAGCAATGCTATAAAAGCAAAGCCCCAGTCTGAAGCAATCAGAAATGATAAGAAGTCATAAAACTCCTAAAGTCACTTTATAACTACAAAAATCCAGGACAACTATCCAGTCTGAGCACAGAAACAACAGGGATCAGTTCCAAATTTGCCAGAATCTAGTTTATGTGCTTTAGGGGATCCATGCTATTTTGCATAAGATTTTGCAAATACTTTTTTAACCTGTTGTGTGGGCAGTTGCAGTGGTGCAGTGGTTGGCGTTGCCACCTCACAGCAAGAGGTTCTCTGGTTCAATCCTCAGTTGGGGTGCCTTCTGTGTGGAGTCTGTATGTCCTCCCTGTGGTCATGTGGGTTTCCTCTGGATGCTCCGGTTTCCTCCCACATCCCAAAGACATGCTGTAGGTGGATAGGACACTCTAAATTGGCCCTAGGTATGAGTGCGTCCATGCATGTGTGCCTTCTGTGGAAAGTTGGGTGCCAGGCTGGCAACATGACACTGTAAAGCTCCACTGCCAATCACGAGCAGACAGGCGACCCCTAACCGGGAAAAGCCAGAAGAAGATTTATAATCTGTTGTGTCTAAGATCACATTTTAGAATCTATGCAGTTTAAGTATTTGTATGTATTTACTCCTAAAACAACTTACTCATATATAAAATAGTTTCCTATTACTCTCAATATCTTATGTAAGTTTTCCTCAAAGTCTCACCTATGTTTAATTTGTCCAGTTTATTTACTTCAGTTTCCAAAGTTGTATTTCTACCTCATTTACAGTTCTTATTTTCTTTTATCTTTCATATTAATTAAGCTTTTTGCTCTTATGGAAATATATCCTTCTAAACTTGTGTGTGTTAAGTCCTGACATCAAACAGCCATGGTGACACGCCTTAAGCACATAGGGCAATATACTGTAGGCCAAGCATACTGGCAGCGAGTGTAAGGAAATTATGTTTCCTGATATCAGACATGTCTGAGTACTACAGATTAAAATGCTGGACATATAAGACTAATTACTTTACTGTAACCTATATAGACTATGCAAACCAGTGTATGACATGCCCAAAATGTGCAACAGTCACACTCTGGAATAGCAGATAGATGAAAATATCTTGTGTCACAGCCATCTTCATTCGCTTATCTGACAAGGTGCATACAGGATACAACTTTAGGTCATACACACAGGGTTGTATGTTATATTCTGTGCACTGTTGGAGTTGTACCAATTTAGCCATGTTAAGGAATGCACCCATGAAGTGCATGACATGAGAAGCCCTGTATATGCCCTCACGCATGTAACCATCATGTGGAAGTTATCCATGTCTGGACCAGCAACACTGGTGAATATATCAGACTGGGGAACTGCCCTGGGATGTCATAGTACGTTGTCCCTCTCAAAGGTGTAGTAATGCAGAGGAGGAAGAGGATGCAGGGGTAGGTGGTCTTGTGCATTATGGTGTTTGCAGTGTAAAGGGTGTAGGGCTGCTTTTGGTGTGCGCTTTAGTGATTGCTGAGGATAAGGCCTACAACTAGCTACTACGTGTATTTCTCACATAAGCATACATTAGAATATCCCAACTCAAAGAAACCAGGCTAGCTTTCTGCTCCCACTGAAATTGCAGTTCTTCTTATTGAATTCAATCTCTGGTGATTGGCTAGAAAATGACAAATTTTATGAGGAAGAAACCAAAAATATGAGGCAAAAATCTGGACATTCTTCAAAAATATGGACATTTGAGAGGTATGACTTGATCCTGTGAAAGTGTGTTTTTTGTGAATATCAAACACAGAGAAGGTGTCGTTTTTTATATTAAGTAGTTTAAACAAGTTATGGAAAACCATGTTCATGAGACCTAATGTATAATCTAGGAGGGTAGGTTGATTTCAGGCATCTCCTTGGATGTCAGGGGACTTCCTATTATTGCTGTACATCTGCAGAGGGATACAAGTATTAGCTTTCTGTATGGGCAGCAGGTACTTTTCCAAGAACAAATGCACTGTAGGAGCTGGCCACAGATCTACACAGTAGGATCGGTATCCTTTAGACTGGAGAATAAGTCATACATTACTATTATGGCCTCAACAGCTCCATTCTGACCTAATGCAATGTTGGGGGCAAGCTTAGGTGTGTCAACAGCATCCAGCATCATTCAGTGAGTATCTACATTTTCATCCTCTAAGTGGTATACTGTGCAAAATGTTATGTTAGGTCGTGCTGCTATATACTGGCATATAGTAGGATTTGGTTCTATACCAATCTAATCTGTACATACAGGTTATTGATAGACATACAGTAGGTTTGTAACATTCCAGATATACTGTGTTTACATATACTAAAAGTGTTTTACTTTTATAAGTGATGACAAAAATAAAATAGCAAAACTTAGGGAAAAAAGTAGTAATTATTGCTACCTGAAAAAGAAATTGACATTTATTAGACTTATACTATTTACAAGATTGCAAGTTTATACAAAGCCTAGTAGTGCTTTTTTTCCCTGAACAGAATAGCGGAACCAGGCTGTAAATATGTTGAGCTGTCTAATTCTCTAATAAGAATATATGTGGCATAAGCCTGATAAAACAAATGGCAGATTTTTAAGAAAACACAGATCTAAGCCTTTGAAAAGCTGTAGATATGTGTAGAACAGGTGAACTTCACAGTACACTGTTAAACAAATTAACTTACAAAGAAAATGTGTGTGAAATAAAATGACAATAATAAGATAATTACAAGAAATAAAGGTAGGATGTGATATAGAAGTCATGATTATAAAAACAGACGCACATAATTGCAATAATACAGGACAAAGTACAAACTGATTACACCATTTTATTTAAAGCTTGCAGCAGGTGTCTCTGCACATTTGAAAGAAGTCATTGTTCTGTAATTGATCAATGCTGCAGAATTTGTGAATGAAAAGAGCAGTTTTCAAAAACTTGTAAATACAAAAACAAGTGTATTCAAATAATGTACACGTTTTGAACAGAATGGGACCAGGAAAAATATCAACAAACAGCTCTGATTGAGGTGAAAAGACTTGATAGTGTAGAACAAGAAATAATATTTAAAGCTGCAAAATAGGATTGTCTTTGAACTCCACACCCAAACAAAAAAAACACTAGACACAACAGTCACAGGAGTGAACAAAATAAATGTATTAACAATAACAATTAATTGTAGCTTTCCATTGTATTTAACTGTAAATATATAAGGGCTCTAAACCATATTGCAAATTATAAACTTCACTGGCACCAATCCAGTGACTGGCTTATTGTCAGGTGGCATCACCTAAAACCCTTCCAAATGACCTTTAAACTGATTTGATTACAATACTCATAAGCCAGAAATCCTGCCACTACCCGTCCAGCACAAAAAGGGGGAAGGGGTTGAGGACATGAAAAGCCACCTAACAGGTTGCCAAAGCCTGTTTCACCCTTTTTACATATTATATATATATATATATATATATATATATATATATATCTATATACGCATACAGATACACATATACACACACACGCATACACACACATGCATATACACACGCGTGCGCGCACACACATACACACACACACACACACACACACACACACACACACACACACACACACAAACATGGAGTGCAATGCAGTAATTGGGTGCACCTGCTTTGGCCTTGATTCTAACTGTGCTTAGTAAACTGTTAAGTTAACTGTATAGATAACTGGTTTAACTTACAACATTTGGTAATAATTGCTAAATGATGCCTCAACATTACTCTTTAAAAAAAACACATACATTTACATTGAATAAATCCAAACCAAGGTTCAATAGATTGGTTCCATCCTTTTTAAAATATATAGTATCTTCATTGTAAAAATTATGATGTTCCAATGTGTATAAATATGTCTAGTCGTTATCTTCATATTTTTTAAAAACAATACTGGAAAAGATATCATACTCATCTATTTCATAAACAGAAGTTAGACAATCAACAAGAAGTGTGCAATTACAAGGTGGCCTAAGCTTTTTATGTTATACTTGCCTATTTTATAAACAACAAATACTTTCTTGATATGCTATAACAAAATATTATTAGGTCTTTTTTAGTCTCAATCCTTATTTAAAAGAAGCATATAGCTCCTTTACCAACATTTACACCGTGGTGTTGCATTCACATTTAGTTACCATTAAGCTAATGCATGCTTTGTCTTAATCCCATAAAAGGGAAATTATTTACTAAAAAGGGGCTTGTGCTTCAAGTGGCATTTCATGTTTTGAAAACATTAACAGTGAAAAATGCCTTCCAGGGGGATAAACAGACAAACATATTTTATGACTGTAGATGTGGCCCTGCCTGACTGTAATTCTGTGTAACATTTGAGGAGTTGTTTTACCATTACTAGTAGTACAACCTGAAAGTTTTTTACCTTATCAGTGCATGGGCTTTGATAAAGTGTAGCTGTTGTGCCTTACCGGATGAATTGTGATGTGTTTGTTTTTGAGAGAGGGGGGAATAATTCCATTCTCTGTGGATATATTTCATGTGATAGTTTGATGTGATGCTTGGAACAGATTTAAAATAATCTCTCCTTATAGATTTGTTATATGTGTTCCTTAGTCTTGATAATAAGATGAAACACTGTCAGAGAATTAGAGAACCATGTTGTCTGGTTGTCATATAAGATGTATTCGTAAAAAGTAGAAGTAAATTTTTTTTTCTCTAGTGATTGAGTTTTGTCATCTTGCTTAAACACTTAAAGCTTTCTCTGGTAAATAACGCAAACTTTGTGGAATTTCCCATCCATGCAGAGAATCAGGGCTGTTAACTTATGATTTTGATTGGTAGACAGTTTTAGAAGATTAATTTAAATAATGGGTGGAACCTATGAATAATGCATTAGCACAAACGTCATTATGTTCTCAGGTGAACAAAGTCAATTAAACCATAAGATTATGAATGAGGAATACAATAAGGCACTAATTAAAATCTAAGTTATAGTGTACTTTTAAGACATCATAGCTTAATAATATAATTCACTATGTTATAGTAGGTTACCAAAAGTTTATTTTCTCTCTTTATAGATGATTAGTTTTGATATCTTTTGATATCTTTTTTGATTGAAAAGTAAGCATATGGACATACCAATTCTGTTATATAAAGAAGCATAGATTGTTAGGTAAGACAAACAATAAGAAAGCTATACAAAGCACATAAACCAAAGATTTGATTGATGAATGTTATATTTGCATTAAGATCTCTCAGAAGTGTTGCTCTTTATCATTTAATAAGGAAAACAAAATAATGCTGCATGTACTGCAATTTATTCTTGAGTACATTTCTTGAAGACTATATTTGAGTGTACATATTAAGATGTTCCATAGAAACATTACATTAATAGAAAGTGAACATATATATGACATTGGCAACCTTTTTATTAGAAGCTTGATGTTAATGTCATGAGTATACCAAATAACAAGCCAACAATGTGGATAATTCCCAATAAGTCCAGACAAGATGTCGTAGTATAAATAACACTTTAATTCAAAAACAAAAAATGGTCAAGTGCTTTCGTACCCCAAGGGAACTTCTTCAGAACCATTTTACAAAATAAAACCATCATTTAAAATCATCATGTGACTTGCTCACTCAATGTTCCCTTAAAGAAACAGTAACATTTCACTGAATAGATCATAAAATCATTGCTTTTTTCTTTAAAACAGGCAAGATGGATATATGTTCATTAATACCAGGCAAAGTTGTTGCATTCAGCCTTAGTTGCCATTTAAGTTCACATTGCTCTACTCTATTGTCCCAAAAGCCTCCCCTGTCATCCCTTTATACTACAACATCTTGTCTGGACCTTTTTGGGAATTATCCACCTTGTTGGCTTGTTATTTGGTATACGTTTATTTTTGCCTTTGGGTACACACTGCTGTTTGGTTCTTATTGTCATGAGTATGTTATCATTACACTTGAAGTTATCCTATACAAAACAAAGACAGAAACAATGACATAAGATGAGTTAGTTTATTATATTAAACTGATGAAAACAAACAGCAATACATTATTGTTTGCATGTTTCATGAGATCTATTTATCTATTATTATTGCATTTTCACTGACTGAAAATAAATGATTCGGGAAGGAAATTTTTTTTTGTGAGGCACATAATAAAATCTTTAACTGCAGTGCAGAGGCCAAGGGAAAAAAGCTCCATGCATAATAGACTACATAGCAGTAAATAAAAAATACAATAATTACAATAAGTTCAAAACAAACAAATAAGGTTCCAAACATTTCCATAACAATAATACAAACATAGATGTAGATTAATAAATAAAATAAAAACAACAGCCATAGACTGGAAAGTAAAGGTACATGAATTAGGACAGGACTCAGCAAGGTGATATCCTTGTGCAAGTTAAGGTATAGTGAGTTGAGGAACATGGTTGATGGAGGCAGGTAGTGTGGGGGTGTACATATTGTGTGTTATGTTTTACCTAGATTGGGTGAAATAAAGAAGAAAGGTGGGGGAGAAATTATTAGAAAGTGTGAAAGTTACTGCAACAGGTATTGAAAACTGAAAAGGAGATTAGTGCATGCTGTACATAGCATAAGAGGTTAGTATAGGAAAGGATATGTTGGCGTCAGGTTACCCAGGGGTATTGCATGAGCAATACCATGTGTCTGTTAAGTATTTCTTGAGATGTTTTTTTTTTTTTTAAATTGGGCCATATTACTTATTGTTCTAATGGTATGAGATAATGAATTCCATATTTTTTGCTATGTAGCAGGAATATAAGGAGCCACCTGCTGAGTTTAAGGATTTACTAACTTGTATTAGTAGCTTATTGGTTGAACAAAGAGTGCAGTTATTGGAATATGGTTGGATTAGGTTATGTAGGGCAGGGATTTCGCCTGATTGATTGATTAGTTTATGGGCCATAGTTAGTTGATTATATGTCAACAGCTGTGGAGATTCTAGCCAGGAGAGTTTTCTGAGAGGAATACAATAATGTGTCCTGTTTGAGGAATTTGTGGCAAATTTAGCTATTTTATTGTAGCATGTTTCTAACTTATCAAGGTCTGATTTTTTCAGGCTAGTAAGTATGGGAGAAGCATAGAAGAGTGTAGAGAGAAGTTGGGTTCCTGCAATGGTGACTCTTGAACTGTCAATTAGAAATGTATTATTTCTGTATAGCATACCCATTTTATTATGTGTTTTCTTGATAATTTGTGATATGTGCAGATCGAATCTCATTCTATTATCAATTAGGACACCAAGTAGTTTACTTTGTCAGGCAAACTGAGTGCAGTGATATGAAAGTTGGTAGGGGTCTAGAGTCATAGTGGGTTGAAAAATCATAAGATTGGTTTTATTAGGATTGAGTATGAGCTGTGAGTTGGCCACCCATTTTTCAATTTCAGCAAATGATTTTTGCATTATCTCTTGAAGTTGTTGGATGCATGAAGCTGCGCATATTAGTGTAGAGTTGTCCACATACTGAATTACTGAAGTGAGCGTGTTAGCGGTGCTGAGTTCATTGGTAAAAAAGAAAAGAAGGGGAACAAGGATGGAGCGCTGTGGGACACTGAGGGTAACTGTGAGTAGGGGAGACGTGCTGATGTCCTGTTAGGTAACTTTGAAACTAGGAGAGAGCAGATGGGCTTAGTTTCAGTTTAGCTAAGACAGTCAGTAATTAGTTGTGAGAGACAGTATCAAAGGCCTTGGACATATGCAGAAAGACTGATGATACTATTTTCCCTTCATTATGGTATTGGTTTATAGTATCAGTGAAACTGAGGAGGGCTGTGGTGGTACTGTGGTACGGTCTAAATTCATGTTGTGACTTGGCAAGTAGGTTGTGAGATGTAAGATAATGAAGAAGTTGGATGTGGACACACTTTTCTAAGATTTTGGATAGAGGGGATAATATAGCTATTGCTCTGTAATTTGAGTTAACGGTGGACAGTCCACCTCTGTGAAGAGAGATTATGTGACAGATTTTCCAGATTGATGGGACATGTTGGTCTGCAATAGAGCAGTTAATCAAGATTGATATTGGATAGGAAATTTCTTTGGAGCTATTTTTATAAAATCAGCAGGTAAATTGTCATCAGCTATTGTGGTTGATTTTAGTTTCATATGAAGTTTTTTGATGGTTTTGGTGGGAATAGGTTGGAAAGAAGAGGAATCATTATTATTAATGTGTGGGATAATAGATGACTCTTGGGGCATTGTGTATTTTTTGTTAAGGCCAGAATACTTTCAGTAAAGTATTTGTTGAAGTTTTCAGCTATAGTCACTGATGTGTTTGGTATATTAGGTGGGGGAGTGGTGGCTTGCCCTGGCTGAAGGATTTGCTTGACTGCAGTCCAAAATGTTTTTTTTTTTTTTTTTTTTTTTTTTTTTATGTATATGTTGTAAGTTTGTGTAATAGTTTTGTTTGTCTTGTTTGATTTATTGTTTGGCTTTGTTTCTATCTTACTGATAAGCTAAGTGATAGGGTTGTGCCTGTAGATTTGCCATAAGGCCCATGCTTTGTCTCGGTAGGGTTTTTGTTTCTTTGGACAGCCATGGAATGTAATTAGATTTAACTCAGATTGTTCTGAGGGGTGTCATACTGTTATGAATGTTGAGAAAAGTACTATTAAAATATTTAACAGCAACATCTAAAGGTAAGAACTTAAGTGGAAACCAATTACATCTTTGTAGGGTGTCTGTTAGTTCTCTGGGGTTGAAATATCTCTTACTGCAGATTTGGCAGTAGACAGTGTATTCCATAAGGTTGTTATTTTGTGTTAGAAAGTAAGTAGGTAGGTGATCACCAAGGCTGTCCAGTAGACAGCCAGCATTATGATACTAAGTGGGTTTGTTAGTCAGTGTCCAGTCTAGGATAGACTGTCTGTGTGAGTTTTTGTCAATTCTAAAGGAATTTTGGATAAGTTGAGTAAAATCAAACAAGTTGATATGATTGCTAGGATTTTGTGAGTTGATGGTAGCCAGTCAACATTAAAATCACCCATAATAATAGTTTCATATTTAATATTATTGGAAATAGTTTGTAGTATCTGTTTGATGGTTAGAACATTTTTGCCAAGGGGTGTATATATCACTATTATAGCTATGAATTTGTTGGGGTTGATTTGTAGCTTAGCTGCTAGTAGTTCGGCATCACCTGGGTAGTTATATTGAGACTGAGTTGTTGAAGTATGAGGTCATTTTTGTATAATATGGCCAGTCTGCCACCCCTTTTCACTTTTTTATCATACCTTAAGATGCTATAACTGGGGGGGGTGAGGGTAACCTCGTTATCATAAATTTGTTGTTTTAGCCAAGTGAGAATGGTTTAATGGCTAAATCTGATGAGTAAAGTGTGAGGTAAGCATGCAGTTCATTACCTCTTGGTGTTTTAATGAGCATATAAAACTGTGAAATATGTAAGTTAGACAACAACTTTGTATATTTACTACTTCTCTTATTTTTCACACATGTATACCTGTTTTAAAGGATACACACTTGTATTTACTTTGCTGTTAATGATAATTTGATTTAATTGAAGCAGAGGTGTTTGGGCTTTTTAGAATAGTAGATGGGTGGGTTTACTTGGATGGTTACATTATTCAAGCAGGGAGTGTTAGACTCCACGAGGGGTTTGAAAGATTTTAAAAGTAAGTGTTTAGTTACAGTAATTTTTTTCTTTGTGGGTGTCTACAATAACAATTATTATGCATCTAATTAAACTTTTAAGTATTGATGTCAGTATAACTATTAATAAGCAGTTCTTTAGCAAAGAAGATATATTACACTGGTTTCTTATAGTTAATTTTAGGAGAGTTACATCTAGACTTTTGACATGTACAATAAATGACATTTATCAATTTTATTTCCATAAATGTTAATGGATTGAATAATGGTTGCAAGGGGGTAGTCTAAACAAATATTTGAAGTTATTTAAGTTATTTTTTTACAAGAAACACATCTACTGACAGAATAATACTAAGTATTACTCTGTATTATCTGGTTCACAATATAAGAAAAAAAAAAAAAAAACAGAGGAGTTGCTATCTTACGGAAAAAAATCTTTGCCCATGCCTAAAATCTTTGACACATATAAGGATGATAAAGGTGCGCTTTGTTCTGTTACCCTATAATATAATAAGAGAATATTAACCCTTAACTTATACTGGATTCCTGGAATAGGAATTAAAACTGTTGAACAACATCTTGAACAAGTAATTAAAATCTCAAAAGGCAGTGTCATACTAGCAGGAGATTTTAATTGTAAACTGTCACCAAAGGATACTAATACAATAGGTAAATTGACAATACAGGCATAAGCAAAGGCACCGTTAAAGTTCATTGAACTATTTCATTTTAGAGACATAAATGATTTCTCGGATCCAGAATCACTTTTCTTTACTCATTACTCACATAGTCATATAACACAATCCATAATTGATAGAGTATATGTCTCCAATAGGGTGATAGATAAATTAGGCAAAGTTAAAGTGGTGTCTTGCCCACTTTGAGATCATAATGCAATCACTTTTGAGCTGTTTTTAAAATCTAACAATAACACTAAGATCAGGAGGATACCAGCATATATAACTTCTTAAAGGATTTTAAGGACTATTTTTATTAAAGAAATTCTTTCCTTTATAGAAATTAACAATACAGGAGATATTTCAGAAATCTATCTATGGGATGCACTAAAAGCATATCTTTTTGGTGGAGTCACCAATTGGTTATCAATAAAGAAAAAACAATGGGACAAAGAACTGTATGAGATACAAGAAACACTTCATAAATTAAAACTGGAAATCAGATAGGTAATAATAATAACATAGAAGAGTTTAATAATCTACATAATAAGTATTTGGAAATTTTAAATCATAAAACCAGGATTAATCTAGAAATGTTTAAGATAATTAATTTCTCTATTAACCCAAAATATATGCATACATTAACTAACAGAACAAAACTACTTAGTAAGTCTAACCATATAAAGGAGATGTATTCACATAAAAGAAAAGGAAAAGTGATGGGAATAGAAGATTATTTAAAAGAACTTAGAAATGATTACAATAAAATAAATCAATATAATGTAATAACAGACTCAGAAGGGATAATCAAAACTTTTATAAAAAACATAAAAAATAAATTATCTGATGACCAAACAAAATTAATTAATAAACCTGTCTCTGTGTCTGAAATTCATACTCAAATTAACAAATTAAAACCTAACAAAGCACCAGGTAATGATGGAATTATACCAGAACTCTACAAGTTACTTCCTAAAGAAGCAGGAGGGATTGGACTACCAGATCTAGAATTATATTTTTTTATCATCAATTACAAAAACAATATCTCTTCAGATAAATATTATGTACACAGTCAGGTGGGAAGAGTTCAAGGATGCCTCTTCATAAAATTTAAACATAACATAAACTGTAATCATAATCTTATACTACACAATAGTTTACATTGGTTGCTAAAAGATTACTTTTCAGAAAGGCGTCACCAGACAACTAACTTTTATTTTATTTCTAACTTATGAAATACCTTTATAAACTTAATTTATAGAAATCCAACATATAAGCATGGATTTTTCTTCTTTTCCCTATAGCATACACTCAAACTAATATTTCACTTTAAAGTTAGACACAATGATTACATTTAAAGAAAAAAAATCTGATATATTGGTTTCAATTAATGAATAATGAAAAACTGCATTCTGTTGATTTAAACAAACATAGTTGATTGGATGCACAATCTTGCAGACAAAATTAAGTTAATGCAACCAATGGTAAAAGATCTTATCTCAAAATTAATTGAATTGTTAATATTATTAATACAACAAAACACACCGGGAGAGGATCTCTTATCCAAATTATGTAGAGTGGTGAGGAAAGAAATAAAAAGCTCCAATGACAATTATTGGAACTCTTTTACTTACATTAATAACAGACCTCCAGATGAAGAGAATAACAAGTCATTTTTAATATCTTCCAAACAGACAACTTTTTCTCTTAAATGGAAACTTTTTAATTGGGAAATCTTGCATAGATCTTTCTTCACACCTCATAAAATTGAATTAATGCTTAAAAAGAAGCAAGTTTGTTGGAGTTGTAAACAGGAGCTTAAAACAGACTGGCAACACATTTCTTTGATTGTGTTGTACTTACACCTTATTGTAATAACATTGATCTTTTTTTACAGGATTTATATGGGGACAATTTTATTTTATATAAGTCATTCATTCTTTTTAATACCCATTTTCATGTTTGTGTTAAAATAATGAAATATCCTCTTTTATGGTCCATGTTATTAATTCCATGCAACGTTATAACCAGGAATTGAAAGAATGAAGCTGCACCATCTTTCAAAGAATTTACAAGTATTGCAAACTGAAGTGTGTCCTCTGGAAATTATCAGCATTAAATCAAAGTCTACTAGAATCACCTCCTACTATAATACAGGGACAAATTTCAAGGAACTGCTTCATAAACAAAAATAGCTATAGTCATATCAATTGTAATGAAGAGGAATTTTTTTGAGAATTTTCATTGTTATTAGACACTCTTTTAAATAGTTGTTCTTGTTTGTTCTTGTTCATATTGTTCTTTTTATGCTCACAAATTTCTAAATACAATTATTGTCATGATCAATGTGTTTATTTAAAATCTAATAAAAAAACTTAACAAAAAAAGTATAACCAACAAAACAAAGTGTCCCAAAGGCAATAATCATAATATGAGTCAGAAATAGCATTGAAACTGATGAAATTTGATTTCAGCAATTATAAGGTGTGCCTTGTCAACCCTTACATTAGCCAGAGACCTCCAGCCTTTAAGTATTCTAACAACAGTCCAATACTTGGTAACATCAATAACTTCAAAAATTCTTGCAAATAAGCTTAAATGTGCTAAGTGAATTTTGACAGTGGACTGGCAAAAGCCTCTGTGCTTGCAGTGGCGAAAATAATGTAAAATAGTTGAAAAAGACCAGTACCATTCCTGATTATCTACTTTGTTAAAGACTAGGGCAAACTCTTTTATAGGTGTGCTGTAAGCTCTCGTTGTGTTTCCTGACCAAGAGTTCCAAAACCAAGATCAATTTAAATTTCTCCAATCATATAAATACTTTCCAGAATCATGGTGGATAGCAAGTCAGCTTGAGGAGCCCCACCTTTTGAACATAGGCACCGGAAGCTGTTGAAGACTCGGGGGGTGGAGAGTGAGAGGGGCACTTAGTGATCTAAAAAGGGCAATTTTTTATAACTATTTACTACCACAACATAGGTTCACTTGGAGGACTTTTTAAGCTTAGCCAATTCCCTTTTGGGGCTTGATTCTTGAATTACCATTTTCTGACTGGTCTTACTTATCCCATGGCTGATAATTGTATATCAGCCCTAGTGAGAATAACTGTGATCATTCCATAGATAATTTGAGGGGACCCATATAAGGGATGCAGCATTTAGGAACTGCCTCTATCCTTTAGTGGCATGAGGGGCAATCCTGGAGTACATTTTCTATTACCCATCCTTAGATCCAAGTTGCATTTGAATATGGACAGATGAGCATTGTTTTATTTTTATAGATAGTCTGTTCTGGAACAGTGATAGCCTCTGTGGTATGTATCCACCTCTCCACAACATTCAGTTTAGATACCTGGACTGAGTATTTCTGATGCCATTTGAATTGTTGATGTTCAGTAGGTCCATCTGTATTAGGTCGGAGGAGCCTTGTATGCCAGACATGTCACCTCTAAGCATTCTGTAGGATGCTGACTATAGTAATAAGTATTTGAGGTGGTCCATGCAAGACCTATTGTTTAGGACTTGTATCCTTTTAAGTGAGGTATTTCTGAAAGTATTCCAATTGTTGCATGGGGCTGGACCGATACATGCCAAAGTGGACATTATACAAAATGATTGACCTAATGAGAGCTTTGGAAAGGGGGACAACAACATCTATAGATCTAGTCACAATCAGTTTGTTTATAAGCTGTGCAATATAGAAAGGCTTTTTTATAACTCTGGGCAGATGTTGGTCAAAAGTTAGGTCACTGTACACACAAGTTCCCAAATGCCAAACGAATGGGTCAGTGATTTTGACACCAGTTATTGTTTGGGACCAACCTTCTTGCATGATGGTTAAGTCATTTGGGGATTCAATAACTGCTTCTAGTTTGCAGTCATCTCAAACTTAGCCGGCCAAAGCCCTTTGGTATTTCCTTTTACTTTTGAGATGTATATGTCAAACAGAAAATGTCTCAGCACCGAACCCTAGGGGACTCCATTGGTGACTGATCTCTTCCCCTATTTTGATCTCCTGCATCCTGTGAGCAAATTGGCAATCCAGCTAGTGAAGCAAGTGTTTGCTCCTCCTACATTATTCATCTTTTGCACTGCACCTGAGTAGGGGATTGTGTCAAAAGGCTTGGTCAGGTCAAGGTAATGTGGTGTGAACTGTTTTACCTTCATCCATTGCTTTGGTAACAAGAGTAAATCTTAAAAGTTGCCCATGATTTTGAGCCTTTCACACTTTCCTCTGGGCTGTTTCAAACGCATTTTTAGGGTCATGCATACATGTATGCATTCTTTGATTCACCTTCCTGATTGTATTAAATTATATTCCTTGTATGCTACAGCACCAGTTTTATTTATTTATTTTATTTATTTATTGCATTTGTTTACCAAGAAGGTCCACTGGGCCATAAGGTGCCCATTTTCAGTGGAGGCCTGGGGAGAAAAGCTCCACAGATATACAAATACATACAATATGATACAATTTGTATAGCTCAGTAATGGAGTGGGTTGCCTACGGCACAAGCCAGGCAACAAGAAAAACAATCAGGTAAGTCTCCCTTTAGCAGAAAAGTAAGGCTATGTAGGTTCAAACCAGGCTTCCTGATTATCTGAGTGCAATGAGGAGATTAGGGGCTGGGGCCAGAAGTGTTAAACTTTAAAGGGAGACTTTAAGGTGAAACTGTAACTAGCAATTTGTGGGGGGTAAGGGGAATGGGCGGCAGGTTGTATCTAGTAGTGTATACTCCTCTTACTCCTAAAATAGACAGTTTAGCAGTAAAATAGCTGTTTCTATACAGCTGAAACCTACTCTTAAACAGCTTCTTAATTCCTTTTTACTGCTGCCTTTCACACATGAGAGCCTGGTGGTGTCTTGGCGACCTCTCGGGTGGGCTGTGAGGGGCAGCTTCAGTAGCTGGAGTCACAGAGAGCGAGCATCTACTATTAGGTGACTGCAAGAGAAAATGACAAAGTTAGAATCATGAATCCAAAGTAGAGTGAGTAAAAAGAGAAGACTGAGTAGATGTTGAGGGTAGAGGGTAGGCTAGGCAGAGCGAGGATATCATGAAGGTCAAAAAGGTGGAAAAATAGTGATTAGGTAAAGCAGTAAGTTAGTTATAGCACAAGTAAGCTAACAGTATCACGCAGTATTCACAGCACTTAGTGGTAATTGGTTAGACACCAAAATGCAGTTAATAAATAATGCTGTCACAATAACATATGCAACTGAAGTAATATGAGCAAGACTTCAGTATAACACAGTGAAAACAGTAACATCAAAATCAGCAAGTATATGGTGTGGTATAGGGTAAGACTGGTGGAAGCCACTAGCTAAACATAAAGTGTTAGATATAGGCTATACATTAACAGTTTATTTAAAAGCAGGCATATACAGTGTCTTCCAATAGCCTGGGTTTGTAAGGCTGTAGTTATTGCAGTGCAAGCCGCCAGTCCCTTAAGCACGTAAAATATCAGCTATGCTAGCATTATTTGCTCGGCAATATCATTCACAATTACAAAGTCAAATATTTACAACTCAAATCAAATGTACTAAAATGTCGCTCAAGTGTTTTTTTTTCTTTTTCTTACTGGTTACAGCCACGAAAACACAACAGTATAACAGCGCAGTGACACTATTTCCAGCACAGATACTTGAATATACCTTGTCTAAATGTTAAATTAAGGTTATATAGTTCGCTCAGGTGTTCCGCTAATGTGTACATCTACTATTGCACAACTAGGGCTAGGAGACAAGTGGCGAGCACAAATACTTGAATAATCTCTGTCAAAAAACACTATGGTACAGCTAAATTAGTTTCCTCAGGTATTACTGTACCATTTACAGCTGCTCATATATCAGGAGCTGAGTGGTTTATGTCGTATGTTGGCCAAGCTAGGAAATGCACATTAAGGTCGGCGCTCACACATTGTTAACAGTTTAAACAGAAATAGCAAATACAGAGCTTGCGATATGACAGGAATCAGTTAAATATGCATGAAGCAATCAAAAAGGCAGGAGGCAATAAAACTAAGTAAGAAATAACTAAATATACACTTACGAGGTGTACACACTACTGCCGCAATGTTCGAGGTGATGCTGGACCCTAGAGAATGAATGTTTAAAAATGGCACCATTGTCAGGAGAGGTACATATAACCTCTACACAGCCTGCTCCAGTTGGGAGAGGTGATTGATGGCAGTGGGGACAAGTAGAGTAGTGATCCTGTTCTGGTACAGCCCATAGCACAAGCCAGGCAACAAGAAAAACAATCAGCAGCCGGTTACGCGGACCGCTCAGACCAATTACAGCTTCCTTCCTTCAGTAACGGAGCACAGATAAAATCTCTCTCCTTACCTCAGGCCATAGTATGGACCTCCTCAGTAGCACTCAGGAAACAGATAAAACTAAATGCAGCAGCAGCCAGAATGGAGCACATTTAGGGAAACAGATATGCAGCAGCCGGTTCTGCGCCTTTTGTATTTGAATTTACATCACACACATGGGTCCGCCTGTAGGTCTTACAGCTGTAAAAGTGGGGGGGGGCACTCCCTCGCTCTATGGTTCTGGCACCCATACACATTAAGGTCAGCGCTCGCACATTGTCAACAGTTTAAACAGAAATAACAAATACAGAGCTTGCAATATGGCAGGAATCAGTTAAATATGCATGAAGCAATCAAAAAGGCAGGAGGCAATAAAACTAAGCAAGAAATAACTAAATATACACTTACGAGGTGTACACACTACTGCCACAATGTTTGAGGTGATGCTGGACCCTAGAGAATGAATGTTTAAAAATGGCACCATTGTCAGGAGAGGTACATATAACCTCTGCATGGCCTGCTCCAGTTGGGATAGGTTAGGAGAGGTGATTGATGGCAGTGGGGACAAGTAGAGTAGTGAGCCTGTTCTGGCACAGCCCATGGCACAAGCCAGGCAACAAGAAAAACAATCAGCAGTTGGTTACGCGGACCACTCAGACCAATTACAGCTTCCTTCCTTTAGTAATGGAGCACATATAACATCTCTCTCCTTACCTTAGGCCATAGTACGGACCTCCTCAGTAGCACTCGGGAAACAGATAAAACTAAATGCAGCAGCAGCCAGAACGGAGCACACTCTTAGGGAAACAGATATGCAGCAGCCGGTTCTGCACCTTTTGTGTTTGAATTTACATCGCACGCATGGGTCCACCTGTAGGTCTTACAGCTGTAAAAGTTGGGGGGGGGCTCCCTCCCCCTCACTGTATGGTTCTGGCACCCATGCTTTTGAACTGTTAGATCCATAACTGAGATAGAATAACAGCTTGTTTATTTTTAGATCTGCTGCTGTGCTCTGCTATAAACAACATGTTGATCTTCAGGACAATGAGAACTAGAAGCCATAAGACAGAGCTGACTCAAATTTATTGAGGATTTTTTGGAAAGGACATTTATTCCAGGTTTATTATCAGATCTGGATACTAGTCTTGCCATATTTGCATGGAAACCCATATGGGGAAAATTTCTAAAAATGTAATGTCCCTTAGCCTAGCAGGAAAACACTATTTTGGCCATGGCTTGGCAAAAGCAGTGCCCCTTGAAATACCCTCACCAATGCCTTGCTTGCCAGATACATAGGCAACAACTGTAAATGTTTGTTTGAAACCATACTGTCCTGCCAGAATGAAATACCATTAAAGTCCCACAGGAAGAATGACCACAGTATGAGATCATCTTTGGCTATTCTGTTAACTCTGTCCCTGTGTTGATGCTTATGACATGTATATGGAATATCTGCTATAAACCTGGTGAAAATTCTGTTGGTGCTATAGCATGGCCCAGCATGTAAAGGTGAGGAGTCCCAGAAGCTCCATGACCTGCCTGATAGTTGCCCTATTAATGTTCAAAAAAACTACTGACCAAATTGAAAATCTTCTTAATTTTGTCTTTTGCTAAGTGAAAGCAACTTTGTGAGGTGTCTTCTTCTGTGCTCAGGAATGTTAGGACCGTGACCACGCCTACTGTTTTGCACTGTGCTAAAGGGTTACTTAATGTTCTGTATAACCTATTGAAAGCAATTAGTCATGGTTTTGTTTATGTTTCTCCTTCACCTGCAGTTAAGAAATCATCAAGGTACTAACTCCCAGGAAGGTGGGCTTAAGTTATTTCCAACACCAGAGAAATATTTTGCTGACACACTCAAACATGTGATATGCAACTGGGCATAGCTGCATCAAAGAAATATATGCCATCAATTTTCATGCCAAGTTTGTGCCATTCTTGAGGTCATATGGATAGCAAATGGAAAGCTGATTAGATATCAGTTTTGGTCGCCCGAGGGTCCTTGAATGTTTTTATAATGGCTATTGCATCTTCTAGTGAGGAATACTGAACTCAAGAATATCTACTGCTGATCAATACCTTTACTAAATATCCTTCAGGGAGTGATAAACGATGTATTAATTGGTATTCCCCAGTTTATTTTTGGCAACTAGTCCTAAGGAAGAGATGATGATTGATTGTACCTGTGGTGATATAAATGTTCCTCTGATGTGACCCAGTTGGATTTTTTTTTTGGATAATGATAGCCTGAACAAAGTGTTTATTCAAATTTATGGATATTAAGTTTTTTCCTGGCAGAGGTATGGTTTGGATGTTGGATTTTAAGGAAAAACAATTGGAGAAACCTTCCAGTATGAAACTAGCAGAACCTTAATCTGGGTAGTCCTTTAATAGCTCCTTGAGGATAACTGTATTGATAGGCAAAAGATTACAATTTTGCATATCCAAATCTGCATGAATAGTGGTTTCTGCTGAAAGCATGAAAATTAGCTTTCCCCCTATCTGTCACTATCACAAAGTTGGGTTGGGACTTGTTTTGAGGTAGGCTTGGGATAATGGAATTTTTTGTATCAGCATCATATTGCAGGGTGTCTTCCTCCCGAAATGTTGCAAATGTGAGGGAACCTGCAAGAAAATGAGACACAGTTAACTGAATTAAAAGCCCAGTATGTTTTGGCTTTGGTGGAGGGTTGCTCTTCTGATTTGCAAGGATCATTTCTCTCTTTATAAGGCATAACAGTAAGCCATGTGTTAGTATGCCTGGTATCCCACTTTATTTGGTTGTCCTTGGCTTTTAACCTTCTGAATCTCTGATCGTAGTCATGCCATGCCCATTTATAGCACACGGGCCTCACTTATTATGAAAGCAACAGTATATAACTTTAAAACAAAAGAAGAGTTGTTCCAAATGGAAATGTCTCTAGTCTGTTTTAGTTTCTATATCTGTAAATATTATATTTTTTGGTGGAGACTTAAATAGGATACAGAAAATATTGTTTTAAGTTTGTTTGTAAAATAATGTGAATAACTTTAAACCAAAACTACAAACTATTGTGAATAACTTTAATACAAAGTATGATGACAAAAGACCGTTAGCTCAAAATTGTTCATTATTCTATCATTTTAAGAAAAAATGGGTACAAAGATTTAGAAAATGTTTTTTTTCATATCTTAGCTTCCTGTTGCTGCTCCATGCATGTAAAAAGTAATACTAATAACCCCAAATGGAAACAAGTTGAATGCGTGTGTGTGTGTGTGTGTGTGTGTGTGTGTGTGTGTGTGTGTGTGTGTGTGTGTGTGTGTGAACATGGTTTGATGACCACTCAAAAACTGTTGCTGCTACATATATATCCCTGTGTTTCTTGTTTCTCATGGGGTGATCAAATGCTTTTTCTTTTTCCCTACCAATTGATCTAATTTTATTTATTTAATTATTTACATATTTGTTTGGTTGTCATGTCTCGTCCTAGCTTACAACAATGTCTTCATGCTGTTCCATGCTTTTTTTCCATCAACACTGGTATACTGCTGTTTCTGCAAGTGTGACCTTATGCTCTATATATTTTTCTTTTCTAATTATCCTCATAAAATGATGGTCTTTCTTGGACTCATCATATTCATACTGTCTCTTTTCATTCACTGACAGACCACTGAAGTTAGGTTTAATTCTACATTGCCTCATAGTGCAGCTCTCTGAAATAAGCCCATTATGTTTCTTTAGTGTTCCATGCTGTTTAATGGAATATCGGAAAGCTGACTCTAGAATAACTCATTCATCTAAAACAGTTGCCTATGACCTCATGTAATTGAGGAGTGACTTTAGCTGTTATGAGTTTAACTGAAATCACGTGAAATGTGTGAGAAATAACATATTACAGTTATAATTAAATACAATTATCATATATTTGTATCTAGTTTTCAGTTAAGGTTGCTACATTTCAGGATTGACATAAATAATTTTCTAGTCATTAGTCTATTAGATGACATGTCTTACTACAGTTCATTATCTTCTTTAAAATATTAAATGCAGACTTGTTTTTTCTAACTGCTTTTCAGATTCCTTGTTACAATTTTACATGGGGTGTACCTTTTTAGCTCAGAATGTATCAAAATATCAATGTCAGTGCTATAAAAAGGTATAATATTCTTTGCAAGAATGATTATAAGGGCAAGCCATTGTCTTAGACTGGCAGAGTGTACATATAACAAGCTGTATTAAGAAGCATATATATTTTTATATGAAAGGGACTTCTGGTGCTTTTTAAAGCAATTCAGGATCCACACTCTGGTCTAAAATGTTATATTTACAGTAAACTAGAAAGTAACAAAGAGTGTTACAAAATCACAAACCAATTATTTTCAGTTGTCTTATTGTATTATACAAATACTGTAAAAATATTTAGCCAGATCATGACTCAGATGGATGAAACCTGGACTGAGGTTGTAACAACCTATATTTGAGTAATGGACTCAGGGATAAAGTCGCTGATCCGGTCTATGGATATGGGAATAAATGATTGATTCTGATTTGCAGGATTGTGAAAGGATCCCTTTACTAGCAGTGACTCTTAGGAAAGAAATGGAAATTAAAGACCTCAGGTCAATGTGACGTAAAGGCAAGTAGCATGAATCTCTATGTATGGTTACACACACATATGCATGGTACCGACAGACATCAGCACAACACACACACTACACAATGGGAATGAAACTTGAGAGACATAAAACAATAAGTGCAAACAAAAAGTCATCATCACTTGTCTATGGCATCTTACCTTCTATGACACGGAAGACATGGTGTTCAGTAGGGTAGTCTCTCCTGTAAATGGAACATTTCCCTCACAGGGTCATGTGGTATTCTATGTAAGGTAGTAAAATGGTAAAACAAATGAGACACTTGGATAGCTGGACGGCTAAATGGTCAGACTAATGGGGCCAAAACTAAGTGGGTAGTTATTTCAGTGAGCATTTGCTGCCTGAATAGGACAATGTTACCACAAATCTGACATTCCCTTCAAGCACAAATCGAACAGTTAATGGGTGAAAGGTATACATTCAGTAGTTTAATACGGAAACTATTAATTCAGATAATAAATTCACAATAGGCTTTAGTGCTCCAAAGTTGTATTTAAATTATGAAATTTTACGTCCACTATTATAAAATGTAAACAAGTTGTCAGATATTTCTCTATAAAATGATTGTTCTTATGCTAATAACAAACAGCCGAGTTCTTTAACAAGCTCATTTTTGGCATTCTGTTTCAACATTTTTAATAGATGCAGCTTAACTAATATTCCATTCATTTTCAATGTAAAAGCAGCAGTTGCATCCAGAAGTGGATGACCAGTACACACCATTTAAATACATATGTTTTTCTTTTCTCTTTTCTAACCTCATGTAACTTTCATATGGATGCATGTCAACAGATTAAAAGCAATTCCAGCAAAGGTAAACACTGTTTTCATCAAAACTACTTTCTGCTATCCTTAAGGGAGCTCTTTTTTCTTTTTTTTTTTGCAAGAATGAAAGCTGCCAACACCCCTTGAGCTTATATTTACCAACATCAAAGCCAAACAACAGTGCAGAAAGATAAAAACTCCACTATTCCTGAAGTAGTTTTGGCAAAGTTTAGTTCGAGTTTTATCTTCACTGAAATCACTGTCACTGAATTGACATTCTTCCTTTATACTGGGATTCTCATAGACATCAACAAAAGTAGACAATTTGTTGAGATACAACCAAGAGCACCTGGGTAGGGATTCATAGAGCCATGCTTTTCTAAGCCGCAGCAAGCCAAAAGTCACAAAATCGGGTATGCAAAGAACTGTGTAATGACATTTAAAAGAAGTGCCTCATTCTAATGAGAGCATGCAAATGAAGATATGGCAAAGCAAGTCACAATCTGTAGTCATCAGGGTGAAATAGCGGAGGTAAAGACTGCACCAAATTGTGGTGCTTCAAAAAAATGTTGTCAGCAGCAGCAGCTTTTTTTTTCTAATGCATCATAAGCTTATTATAAGCAGCAGTCCTTCAACTGCCTGCAGAACCATAGCTGGCTCAACCAGTGCCCTTTGCTGGTACTATGATCACATGTAGCAAACAGTTATGACAGTTTATATCTTGCCTTCAAGGATTACTAGACACTCATCTTTTACTTAAAAAAAATCTTATAATAAACTGTAGCAAGCTGCTTTATACCCTGCCTGCACAAACTGCTAGGTGCTCATCTTTACTTAAAAAAAAGGTTATTTTTTATTTTTAAACTGTAACAAACTGCTTGCTGCAATGTAGCAATCAGTTGCTACAGTTACATGGAGTGCTATATTGCTCAGGTCTGACTACAAATGCAATATGAGCTTTTAAAAAAGAGTATTGCATTAGCGATTGGGATTGGCTGATTGTGACCCCCAGCACTTTGCACCCAGGGCAGTTTTCCCTGTTGCCCCACCCTAACTATTCTACTGACTGTATGATATGACTATATGCAGAGTAGAAAAAGATACTGGATGCAGATATCATATTGGTGTGGGTAAACATGTATGTCCCATAGACTGAAACTAGTGGTCTGCGTGGACTGCTTATTTCTTTAGATAACAATAGCACTAGCAGGATACAATGACTTTTCATAAAAAAAAAAAAAAAAAAAAAAAAAAAAAGTGGGGCACTTTGGGTATTTTTCAGGCATCAGCTAGTAGGATGCATTACTTCTACATGTACTTGAACATGTCTGCTTTAATAGCACACCATCAGAAACAGGCAGTACTATGTGTGGTTGCTATGATATTACCCACATTCCCAAAGTGCCAAGAAAGGCATTGCCACATCCATGTGGCAATAAAGTCCCCAGCTAATATCAATAGGTAGTATTACATCAATTGGAAGAGCTGCAATTCCCTCAACTCCCAGGTAGTGTGTGATTCACAGGGATGCATCACTTACATACCAGCACAGTGTCATGGCAGTGGTGACCATAATTATCACATTTGGCATACATTACCCTTATCAACATTCCCAACACAGAGATATCTGGCAAGATCACCTAGTAGGTAAGAGCAGGCACACTTGTGCCCCTACAGATCCATAGACATGTGCATGGCAGGTGCACAACACTAACTCCCCTCCCCCTACATTCTATCTTCCCTCTCCCTAATTTGTTACAGGTAAAGCAAATTGCTACCTAGAGCCTTGGATGATGATGCCCCTATGGAAGTTACAAGGGATGGCCAAGCAGCAGTACATCAGCCATGCACAAGCTAGAAATGTAGTCGAGCATGTGGTCAGCCTGCTAATGTCATTATTCCACTTCCTAGACACTTCTTGCAAGGAATCGGCAGTCCTGCCCTTAACTTCATTCCAAATATTCTAAGAATCCAGTATCAGCATGCAGACCATTAAGTAATATATTGATCCTCTAGCAGTGCAGCAGCAGGATCCTCAGTGACAACCCTGGCATCCAACTTCAATGACTCAGATGATAGTAGTACAGTAGCAGCAGCTTCACCTCACCCTTCCAGGCAGCAGCATCAAGCACAGTATATGGAAGTGGATAACGTGTCTTGTCCACTTTTTTAATTTCTCCAAGTCTTTGAGGTTTCTACTACCATGACGTTAATGGACCCCATTCCTAAGTCAAAGAATGATTAAAGTTCATGAAGTTAGTATTGTTTCAAACTTTGATGTCAGCCAGTAGTGCTCTCTGGAACACCTCCATGGGCCCAGTAATGACTCCTTCTGCAATTCATATGGGGTTACATGTATTGGTAACATATCTAAATATGATTGTAGATTCTTTTTTATAAGACCCGTTGCTCATACTACAATTGGAACTGAGTATCTTTCTTCCACATTGCTCTTGTTTCTGCCTGCAGATCGTGATATTTT
Organism: Protopterus annectens; assembly: GCF_019279795.1. NCBI lineage: Eukaryota > Metazoa > Chordata > Ceratodontiformes > Protopteridae > Protopterus > Protopterus annectens. Next base: position 238,084,049 of record NC_056737.1, read on the forward strand.
ATGACTTTGTGTTTCTCTGTATGCAAGACACTGCAGTCACTGGATGTGGCAATTTCAATGATCAATGCTACTTTTGTCTTCTTTTCATGGACCTGTATATCCAGTTTTTTTTTGCATCTTTTGAACTGTTGGCAATGGATGATCCCATATGATATAAACTTCATAATTTTCTATGATGATTGTGGCTCATATTTCCAGTGTTTTTCAGTCACTTCAATACCATAATGTTGGCACAATCCCCAGTGCAACAATCTTGCCACATTATTATACCTTTCAGTATACAGTTCATCTGCCATTAGTATGTCACAACCAGCAATGAGGTGTGCAACTGTTTCCAATTTAGTTTCACAAAACCTGCATTTGTCTGTTTCTCCCACATGTTTAATGGAGTTTGTAAACCAACAAGTATGCAGCCCACTATCTTGGGCCGCCAATATTAACCTTTATCTCTTGGTTTGAATTTACCTCTCCTTAATCACTCCTGCATTCATTCTTGATCAACATAAGGTTATTCCAGAATTTTTCTATACTTGCAACTATATTTATGCATTTTCCACATTTCTTGCCTTCTCATCTGGTCTTTCATCTTATATTCTTTCTTTGGTTTTTTGGCACATTCAATTGCTGCCTGATTTTATCTACTTCTGGTTTGATTTCCATTTCTGCTTGACACTGATATGCTTCTGCTAGATTAAGCAGAGAAGTCGTCTTAGATTTATTCTCCTCATGTTTCAAAACTTTCACTATGTTTGGGTCTTGTGAGGTCAGCAGATATGTATGGAGTCCCACGATTGCAGATCTATACATATAATCAATTTCAAGGAGGCCTATTCCTCCTTCAGAATGGGGAATATATAATCTTGGTATACACAATGATTTTTTATAAATCATTTGGTGAGCATGAAGCATCCTTCTTGTTTACCTATCTAATCTATCCAATGTGTTTTGGGGCCAGTCAGTCACTCCAAACCTGTAAATTAGGACAGGATGAGCAAATTGGTTTATAGCCTGGACCTAGATGTCAGTGCTGTTTCATGATTAATTTAAGTCTTCTGAAATATCCCTTACTAAGTTTTATTCCCATTTGTTCTTGTTTTATTGCTGACCCTTCATCAATTCCCAAGTATTTATACATTCCCTCTTGCACAAGTTCTTTTATATCACATTCTTGTCCCAAACTGATGTTTTCCTGATGCTGCAGTTTTCCTGCTTTAAAGGTTGCTTTTACAGAGTTATCAAGACCCAATGACATTCTAATATCATCTGAAAAGGTTTTAACAACCTGCAGCTGTGCTTTCAGTTCCTCATCTAATGAGCTTTACAGTTTTAAATCATCTACAAAGAGAAGATGAAAAGTCTTCATTGTTTTCTATGAGCCAAATTATAGCCGTGGCCTAAGCTGTTAAGTAGACAGCTTAGTGCGTTAAGGGCAAGACAGAATAACAGCAGTGACAGAGAGTCATCCTGGAATATCCCTCTTTGAATTTTTAGCCGTGGGATAATAATTTGTCCTTTATCATAGCTTAATTGCAAAGTGTTCTGCCATTGTTTCATGGTCACTGTAATATATTTGATCAGTATAGGGTGTATCCTATACATTTCTAAACACTCTTTTATACATGAATGTGGGATACTATCAAATGCCTTTTTGTAGTCAGTCCATGCCATACTTAGATTCTTCCCCTTTTTACAGTTCTCTACTATGACTTTATTTAACAACAAATGATCCTTTGTTCCATATGACTTTCTTTTATTGCCCTTTTGTTCTACTGCCATAATTGAGTTTACTTCTAGATGACTATAAACTCTGTCGGTGTCAATTCGCATGTATAGTTTATACGTCGTCGGAAGGCCAGTTATTGGTCGATAATTTTTAGGGTAGTTTGCAGGTTCACTCTTAAATATGAGCATTATTTTTCCTGTTGTTAGGTTGGTGTCTGTTCAGGGTGCCCATATAAATAGCTTTTACTCACTAGTAAATCTGCATGCAAAGATGTTAGTACGTTTAAGCAAAGGGTACTGCATCTGGGCCTGGGGTTTTCCAATTAGAGGCTTTTTTAACTTTGTTTCAGTCTCTCTGGCTGTTACTTCATCCCATTTCATATCCTGTACCTTTAAACTTCTTATTGTCCAGGTCCCTTTCAATAAACACACATCACACCAAATGACATTTAATGACCTTTATTAAAATTCCATAAACACGGCTTCATTGCCCAACTGATAATTTAATTTATTAATCACAGCATAAACATCCATATACAGTTAACTTACGGCAACATGACCCCTCTAACCTTGCCAAGTAAACAGCATGTTTACCTCCTCTTGCTTACTTTTACTTAATAAGCAGCTTCCAACCACTCACTTGAATCTTCCACTATCCGTATAAGAGTTAAGTTAGGGCAGTATGACACCACTCACCCTGGCCAAGTAAGAAGCATCCTCACCTCCACTTGCTTACTTACACTTGGCAAGCAACGTCCAACTGCATTTCTGAACTCACTGAAATTAACCTCCAACTCCAGAGGGGGAAAAGAAGGGGGCAAGCATGGCCCTCTTCTCCTCCCAGCAGCCTGACCAGGCTGATCACCCTCCTTCATTCCAAACTTCCAACAAACCTTCCAAAACAACCTAGCTATACCTAAAGGTCGAACCAAAGTCATCTGGTGTATGCCATACTTTTTGTACCAACTGGATCCCTGGCATCAACCTCTTAGTGGGCTAACAAAATTTGTCAAAGCAACCAGTCATCAAAAAGGTTGACTTAAATGATGAGTCCTCCCCCAAAGCTAAAAATAACCCGAGTAGACCACACAATATCCTTACCTTGAAATAGCATCTTTCAATCACCAGTCCTCTGTTAACCTTTCAACTGTAACTGCAGAATTATTTGCACATCGCAACAGTAAAAGGGTAAGAGGCCATAATACCACCTGCAACCATGCAAGTCTAATTGCATGCTGCCCAGCCTAACTGCAGCCCTGCTTAGCCTCCCCAATAGGTATAAGAATGGGCAAAGAAAAATAGATTTTTTTATATATAAAATGAATTGTCCCTCACTAAATCTATTGACCCACCAATGGTTCCAAAATGAGTGAAATACTCTCTCCAAAAACCAGCACTCCAAAAGGTGCACACATCATGTATAAAAACTGATTGCACTTCCAATTATTATAGCTCGACCAGTAATGCAAACTAATCATTCCCTCGAACTATAATGCCAGAAAAACAGGTGTTCCACCTGCTTCTATGTCCCAAGTCACATGCTCTCTAGCTCTCATATATGTCTCTGTGGCCTACCAATGCAATTCTCCTGAAAAACCAATCATGGACCATCCAACCATGGCCTCAGCCTGATCACTAATCAGTCTTACACTGCCTGCCCTGCACTAGGCATATCTTAGTGATGTTCTTCCTGTAACTCCACTTTGCCCAGATTAAGTTTCCAACATAAACAAACCCTTCTTAGCTCAAGAAATCTGGTGAAAACCATAAACAAAATTGGGACCAAGCTCAAAATAGGAACAATTTCAAATATTGCTGTCGCAAGCTTAGAAAGATAGAGCAGGCTTACAGTAGCATGAATTTACTGAAGAAAATTCTGTAACTCCAGACTTATGATTTAACACTAATTGCAAAAGAAAAAACAGAATTTTATGAAAATTGGCCCACAATATAAGGCTCAAAAAAACATTCAGGAACCAAGCAAAAATGCGACAAATTCTTTATTTCACACTTCTAGTACCTAGGCCAAAATATATGACCCAACTTTGAACATTCTGGGAAAACTGTACAGTAGAAGTATGCTCCTTTACCCGCGTCCCCCCTGAACTAGATCCTGAAAACTCACCTATGATGTGCAGCAATGAAGTAATTGCAACATATCGTACCTGAAAGACAATTCTATCACAATACTATGATCCTAATTAATGTGCTGACTGCTTTGAAAACTCCTAAACCTGCATAACCTTAAAACACCCCAAAATACACTCCTTTCTAATGACATTCCTGGCTAAAGCCCTAGCCACAACGCTCAGAAATAGCCTTAACCCCCACCCCATGTTACCTATGCAGCTAGCAAGGAATTAAAACATGGCCTCCTTCTAAAGAACTCCAAAAGCATGCCTTGCTTAAGCCCTCTAGCTCCCACCCGTACAAACACCCCATTCCCAAAATATCCTGAAAACACCCATATACTTACACTGCTTCCTGAAACCCTACCTACAAAATTCACCCAAAGCACATATGACATGGTCCTCATGCTACTCTCTCTAAAAACCTAATCCAGAATGCAACATTACCAATACCTACTTGAGGGACAGATTTGTACCCCAAAGATACCAACCTTGGGAACAAATTCCAGCTTCCTATCAAACAGAACACATCACTGGCACTCTACGAGCACAATAAACTGAATGGGTAACTATAAATACACCCCAAAGTTTCCACCCATCTGAACAAGAGGGTTGATTTGGCTGGCATGTAAGAGCCCCATAGCTGTTAACCTATTAACCTCCTATGCTCTTACGATTGAGACTGAATTCCACATGTGGGAATCCCACACTCCCCATAAACAATCGCTGGTGTTTCACCATACCCCCAACCTACCTCTACCTCATTTGCCCTCAGACTACTCAAACCGCAGTACTATAGTGTGCCCTAATAAACCCAAATATGTAGGATTACCTGTGACCTCATTGTGCTCCACTCCAGCCACCAGTGCATCCATCCACCAATGCATCCACCCCAGTAGAACCCATTACCTTGCAACTCTGCTCCCCTCAGGCCACTGACTAATGCTCACTCTGCACACTGCCTTTTATGGCCTCATTATGCACCACTATGGTGACCGGACATCCACTGCACAGCCTCCATCACCTTTCAGGCCTCCTTCATTCTGGACATTGTCCGGGGTCTGCTCTACACCTCCCCACCTACAAAAGAAAGAAAAATGTAAATTCACGGCATACACATAACCAACACTTCTGAATGACCACATTAAGCCCTATCAGAAAACTACTTTGTTGATCAACTGCCCACCCACTACCATTGCCTGCAACTCCAGGCCTGGATATCAAAGTACTGACCTTGTGGAAGCAGCCCCTTTATATGTAAAGACTTTGCAACCCCTTATGATCCCCAAAAACAGAGTTGGGTATCACCATGTTACCTTGTGACTTTGAGGCCAACTCTGTATCACTATGCCCCCCTTTAAGCAATCGTAATACCTAATACTTAATGTTTGTTCACAGTGGAGGGGAGCTCCTGCATGTTGCAAGCAATTTTAAACAGACATTCAATACTATACTTGAATACATACAATTGGACAAAGCCGATATAGAAAAGCAACATAACTTAACTACAGACTTTAGCTTATACAGAGGTTCACTAGTACCAACCATTAACCTAATATATTTTGCACTAGCATTCCCTAGCAGCAGTATCCAATAACTTGTCAATAATTTGCCAAAAAAAACCCTTATTTTATAGTAAATGGACCAAAATCCATATGTTCTGCAAAGACCTGTGCAGTAGAAGGGCATACCTCTCAAACCTGTTTGAGCCAGAAATCTGAACAAAAGTGCAAATAATGTAGAGTAGAGGCCTAAATAGGAAAAGTTAAATATCTCTCTTATAAACTTAAGTGAATAAAACAACTGTTTACACATTAACATGACAGCAGATGGACACTGTGGAGTTCTTTTCCTCTTCCCCCACCCGAGTGAAGAATTTCCTTGCTACAAATATTGCAGTCTTGTAGAAACAGCACTCTTACAAACTTAGAAAGTTAATAGAATAAGAGGTTTTGCATTAGGAGGCATTTTGTAAAGGGTATGAAGTCTGACTCTCCAATGTCTGTCGTTTTCTAACTTTAGTCCTAAACATGTCACTAATTTGCAAGAGCAAACTTTATTAAAAATGAACCAAAGCTATGAGGCAAAATTCTGGACATTCTGTGAAAATCTGTACCATTGTAAGGTGTGGAATGGACCACATATCAGCACAACCAGACCCCCCCCTCCCCAGCTGGCCAATCAGGAGGAAGTCTAGCCAACCTCCCCGCACAGCCACACCAGCCAGGCTACAACCACCCAGATGCACACCACCTTCGAAACTTCCCATGGCATTGCCTGTACAAATTGGAATCCCATCCGAAATCTCCCTACAACCAGCGGGATGCACAGTACACCATCCACCAAATGACTCAGCAGCAACACACAAAAAAAATGTGTTATCAAAGGCAGAAAAATGGCCTTTCCTCCCCTCAATATAAGGTTCTGGATTAGCAGGAATTGACTGAAGGGTATTAAGTCTGAAAGTCAAATGTCTGCCCTTATTTTCTAAATGCTGTCTTTGAGGAAGAGCCATTAATTGCCAGAAAACCTCAGTTTTATCAAATGGCCAAAATATGAGGCAAAATCCAGACATTCCATGAATCTGTACAATTGATAGGTATGTCTAGAGTCTACATATCTCTTCCTCTCCCCCCATCGCCATTATGACTTCCCACGCATGTGCAGTACCCACCCACTACTCGACTCACACCCCAGCCCATGAAAAAGCAGTCACTTCACCTTCAACAAGGCAAGCCCAATGGCGAGGTGCCACCACTGCTACGTCACCACCACCAACAGTCATTTCTCAATGCAAGGACTGCTTTGTTTACTAAATGTATAAAAGCACCTATCCTTATCATAAAACTTAGCAGCATGTACTTCATTTATTTATGCTATCCAGAATAATACAGAAAACCATTTTAAACATCCCTATAATATGCAAAATATTAAGTAGTATAACATTATGCTTCATGTGCATAAGCAATTATTACCTCTTGAGTGTCCCTCTACATGTCCTAATTATTTGTACATAGCATTCAAAATATAACTTACTGGTAAATATTGCCATAGCTTATACATAGCTGTAGTCCTTAGTTTAATTTCCACAGCTTCCATTTGCCTACTAGGTGACCCTGAGCAAATAGCAGCATTCTGAGGGTGAATATAAACTAGACCCACGTGGATCATTGATCTTATAACAAATATTTGTGTTGTTCCAATATAATACTAAAATTACTTGTTAAATAAAATCTTAGACTACCAGGTTCATGTCCTTTTACACAATAATTTATTTATTTATTTGTACCACAGTTGGTAGATGGTATTAAAATAAATTCAAGTAATACATTTCTGTTATCGCTAACGAGTACCTACAGACTGTTACATTAATGTGACAGTTAACTTCCTTCCCCTAAAATTCAAATAACAAGAACTATGGGCAGGATTCACGAAGGCTTGCACGGAGTGTAAGAGACGTGCAACACTCCATGCAAGCCTCGCGATCCAGGAACAGCCCTAAACTCCGTGTAACAGACCAGCTAAAACGTCTCTTACACGGACTGGGCGTGGACATGCTAAATACCGCACTTGCATCCGAAAGGTATGCAAATGAGGTATATTAGTGATCCACGAACCAGAAACCAGTCCGTGTAGGAGACGTTTTAGCTGCAGAAATGTACTCAGTTGACAACTGAGTACATTTCTGCAAAATCCACAACGGAGCAATGTCAGCTCCAAAAAAAGGTTGCATATGATTCAGGCAGCATGCCAATGGCCAAATATGTGGCCATTGGCAAGATAACCCGATGCAAAAATATTAAAAATATATATTTTTTTTCCTGCGATTGCCGATGTTTAAACCCAGTGCAGCCCCGCGCAAACGGGCTGCGCTGTATAAAACCATAAAAAAGAAGGTTATAAATCCACAAATGTGGGTTTCATGCAATACATGGAATGACAATGCAGGGACCAGCAGACTAAAACCAACATGGCCACCGTGTAGTGGTTGCTAAGGGGGGAAGCTGAGTCTAAGACATGTAACTAAGCATTAGTAGGCAATCTCATGTAAATGAGGGTTCGGATACTGAATCTCACAGTCACATACCAAATGAGCACAGTCTGAGTAGTGTAAGAGATACAAAAGGGGGAGGAATAGAGTAGGAGATAGGTGACATCACAGGGGGGAATGGTAGAAAGAAATGCAGTTCATTGGAGGCCAGTGTAACATGACAGATGACAGGCACAGATCATGGAAAGAGGTGTGCCACTAGATAAGTCATGGAAAGTCAAGAAATGGAAGGTGTACACTGTTACCTACACCAAAGTTTCTTGCTGGCCGTGCATGCGCACGTGTGCGCACCATGAAGCACGAGTACGACAGTGTGCGTGCGTGTAAGGCAGTGTGAGCATGTGGGAGCGTGTTGGAAGATGTATAACACTGTTTGCGTGGGTGTGTGCGCGTGTAGGGCGGGCTGAGTATGTTGGAGGCTGTTGGCAGACGTGTAACAGTGTTTGCGCGGGTGTATGCACGTTTAAATCTGAATAAGTAGATCCTGAACCGTGTAAGCACGTGTGCGAGCGTGTAAGCCACTGTGAGCGTGTTTCAGATAGTATGCAAGTTGCCACCCCCTGAGGAAACAGAGAGGAAAAAGGAAGCAACAGAATTAATAGGAAGCTAGCAGGGATAACTGCTGAAGCTAGCAGGTGAAAACAATTCGAAGCAGGCAATTACACAGGCAGAATAGTAGCCCAGCCCAGCACTTAAAACTCTGCAAACAGTAGTGCAGGATGTTTCCATTAAGAGACACTGCAAGACAGGAGTAAGCTAATAGAAGTGAAAACTGAAAAAGCTTCACTCAGAGCAGAAATGTTAGGGGCTGCCATAGCTGTCATAATGAGACATAGGCGACTTGCTGAGGGTGGTGACAATGCAGATGGTGCCAGACAACCCACAGTGAGGAGACGGAGAAGAGTGTACAGGCCCAGGGTCACCTACCACGGGTTACATGAGCTGGAGATAGTAGAGCGCTATAGAGTGGACAGAGAGCTCCTGCAGCAAATTGTTGAGCTGTGCAGGCCACGCCTCACACACAGAACCAACAGAGGGGAACCCATCCCAGTGGAAACCAAGGTATGTGTTGGCCTAAGAATACTAGCAACAGGTACCTTCCAGAGACCAACGGGCGATATGATGGGGATATCACAGGCATCAGCCTCCAGGGTACTACATCAGTTCCTGGATGCCATGTCAGCACATGTTGGTGATCATGTATATTTCCCCAATGCCCGTAAGGTATTGGCCACAATATGCGTCTCTTCCAGCAAATAGCGGAATACCCTGAGGTACTGGGTGCAATAGACTGCACGCACATACGCATCAAAGCACCAGCCGGTGAGCGGGGTAGGGCCTACATTAACCGCAAGGGCTTCCCCTCCATCAACTGCCAGGGCATGTTTGATGCCCAGGGCATAATAATGAATGCGTGTGCTGGCTGACCTGGGAGTTATCACGATTCCCACATCTGGCATTTGACGCAGCTATACCAGACATTTGCCAATGGGGACATCCCACACGGACACCTAGTGGGGGATGCAGGTTATGCACTGGAGCCATGGCTGATGACACCCATCAGAAATGCACACACACCTGAACAGGAACGCCATAATGAGGCACACGCACAAACATGTAATGTGATAGAGCATGTGTTTGGGCTGCTCAAAGTCACGGTTCCAGTGTCTGGACACATCTGGTGGAGCCTTGCAGTACACACCAACTACATGTACCCAAATTGTCATGGTATGTGCTATGCTACATAATATGATCTTGCGAAAACAGCTGCAGCAGGGCCAGCATAGGGCCGGGCCAAACAGCCCCCCACCATTGCCAAGGCCATCACAGGCAGAGCGTGACTCGGAGGAGGAACAACCTGAGCCTGCCCCAGTAGGCAGAAGGAGGCGTGCCCAGTATGCCCTGGCTTTGACAAAGAGGCAACGCATAGCACATACACTGGCTCAGTAGGAACCCTGGGAATGATACCCCTCTCTGACTCACTCATATAGTAACAGGGATGCCTAACATGACACAACCTGCTCTCAAACATGTACAGGGAGTGTAGTATGTGCATCCGACAGAGGCAGCCCTGCAGCACCACCTGAGGCATGATTGCCATGTGTTAAGCAATGTAACACCATCTAGTATATGCAAACATGAAGACCCTGCATAACATCTCACCCTCACCAAGCATGATGCCACACTATGAAGACAAGAAGATCAAGTACAATAATTGGCTGAAGTAATGCAGTCAGTCAAAGGGGAGCCAATGTGTTACAGGCTGGGAAGATATGCGGAGTTTGACATGATGCACCACCTGCTAGGGGTGGCATGCACCTATCATGCCATGCCCCATGGATACTGGCAAAGTCTGTCAGTACCCACAGCATGCCCTGAATAGGTAAGTCTCAAAACACAAACCCAACCTCATAGGTTCTACAAATGATAGGAACCTAGATGTAATACTACCACATGACAGATGTATAAACAGCAAGATGTGTGCAGTGTAAACGCACACAGTAAGGAGAATGTAGATACCAGTCCTGTAATAGAGAACTGGGCAAGGCTCACATCAGCACCCTAACACTACCAGGTCACACCTCATACTGTGCTGCACAGCCGCAAAACATGGAACAAGCTAGAAAAGGAGGGTGACTAGCAAGAAATGGCAAGGATAACCACACCCCCATGTTGGTATCACAACAAGAAGCAGCATGGAATATCCATGGTCAAATACCAATGGCTAAAACTGCCTCGCAGTATATAGCCTGCTGCAGACCACTGTCCTAATACCAGGAACAGCACCTGGCCTATGTCGGAATACATGAATATATCAAGCCCCCAAACCACATTATATTGCTTGACTGAAAATACCCAGACATACACCGGTAGCATTGTACTAGCACCAACACAGTAGGAGAAAATTACCCAGATTCCATAAACCAAAATGCCCAGGAACAATGTACTACTCCCACAAGAGGGGTAAGCATACTGGATGTGATAATCAGCAACATGTGTACTGGATGGCAAGATGAGAAGTGTACCCCTCACTGGTAAGACCAGACCATAGAGTAAGCACACTGGATATACACACCCTGACCCCAGTCCCTGGCCAGAATACCACAGTGAAAACATGTGTAAAGTATAGGTTGCAGCCCTCAAAACCAATGTTGAATCCACAAAGGCCCTGTGCAAGTGCAGAATATGGGACACACCACAGAACATGTTATACAGGCATTCCATGAACACAGCCAGGAATGCTTGGAGTATGCAATCACAAATAACAACAACACACAATGCCATACACGCAGGCATCTGGCATGCTGGCCTCCAGCCATTACCAAACCATGCAAGAGAATGAGGAAGATACCACATGATAGAGCAAACATAAAAAGGGAAGTAATCACTGACCAGTAGTATGGCAACAACATATGTCCACACATACAATCCACTAAGTCCAGCCACAACAAGTATAATCTATGAATCCAGAGGCAATGTGATGCCAGTACCAAGTACACAGACAACCACAACACCCCCCAATAAATACAAACATATGTGATAGATGCATCCATGTATCCAAAGCAGAGGTTGAGCTCCAACAACTCAGTACTGTCAACACTAGTCAGGAGGAGAAGGTAACCACATACACCACAAACCCAGTCCCACATAGACCTACCACAACTGTAAACCAAACACATAAACACAGACAAATATTCCTGGAGGCCTTAATTACAAACACACCACACCAACAGACGCCTCCAAAGTAGATCACAAGCAACCACAACCTTCAAACATAGCACATGCAACGAATAGTACGCAAAGCTGGTGTGCCAAACAGTCACAGGCCCGAAGGAGAAACAACATGCCTGATACAGTCGTAATAGGTGTCTGTATAGGCAGACACACAGCTGTCCCACTCACCAGACTGAACAAGGGAAAGGGTAGAGTAAGCTGCTTGTAGGTAGCCACAAAATGCCACTTAACACAAGTACGCAGGTCACCCCAAAGCAAGCAGAAATATGATGCACTCAATGTCCATGCTGGTGTGAATTACCTGAGATGTACCTCCCTGGTCAACATCAAATGAGACATGGATGGTCCCTCCGAGTATGTACCCCAGGCGGGATGACACTGGCTGTGTGCAGCATCCAACCCTCACCAAGAATGATGCCATAGTACAAACACAGAATGCTCATGTTTAACAGCTGGCACAGTTACAGCTGTCAGTCCAAGAGGGTGTAATGTGTGTCTGGTTGAGATGTCAAGCATGACAAGCCATGCTGCTGTTACAGGGGTGGCTGTCAGCTGTTACCCAGGTGCGTCTGGATACTGGATAAGGCCTTTGCCGCCTCCATAGAGCCGTATGTAGACAAGGCCAAAAAGACTACCCACCACCCTAGAAAACATAAGTGGTAGGAAACATAAGGGTAATGCTGACCAATGCCAGATGTGTAAACTGCAATATGCATGCCCCTGAGGCACTTCCCATTATGGAGAACATTGATGCCTGTCCAGTGACAGAAGCCTGCTGCAGACCTAGTGATAGCACACCAGCACTACTAGGTTATACCACATACCATGTGTTATGGCCCCAACACCTGCACCAAGACATCAAAGGAGGGGGAGTATCCATATGCAGCACAGACACCCATATAGCCAGGTAACTGACAATGCACAAAGCAGCGGACACCACCCATGTGCACATAACTGTAGTCAAAACTGCTGTACAGTCTGTAGCATGCGACAGACCACACTCTCACACACAAGAACCCCACCCAGACATCCGAAGACACTGGACAGTATGGATGTCCCACCAAATACCAGACAAGGTACACAAAGTACCACATAGGTGTCAAACCATTATGTATGCAAGGAGTCATCAGGGACCTAGGGACACAGGTCGACATTAATCTGTCATGTGACAGCCACAATGCCAATGTGGCTATGAAGACTGTTGATACTGGACACCGTATCATGAAAGGATTCACATCAACAGAGGTCACTGTGCCGCTGTACTGTTCCCTTATCAGACCCATAATCTAGTACAATGACTCATATGGGATGTACCATACGTGACACCTGCAGCGGTTCGGAAGACCTCATAGTTACCCCACCAACAGGATAAAGGGTGTGAAATATATGTCATATGCTGCCTGGCTGTAGACACCCCAGCTGACTGCAGTCACACACTGCCTACACAGAGGCATTGTATGTCTGTTGTACCAGGCCATGTCCAACACAGGAGTAATGGACATGCTACACCACAGGAAATCAAAGCCATTGGAGCTGTGAGAGTCACAGATGTCAACCTCAACACATAATGAAATAAGATGTGCTGGAGGGACAGATACATAACCCATAGGCTCCCCACACCCAGAAACAGGATCCCAATCCATGGTAGGCAGAACCCCTCACTGACACCCCTCAACAGGAATATTGCCAAGTGGATGGATGACCGTACATGTATACTGGGGGTCCCCACTGTGTCACGACCAGACAGAGGCCAAGTGAAGAACCTCATAAATGGCCATAATTGAACATAGCAAGGGGTGGCGAAAGACACACACACTCTAGCTAGGCTTACTAATGGCCTAGGGTGTCTAGCCTACTATGAACCCATGAACCTATGAAGATACAACACGTACAGGACACTAAGGATAATCACAAGGCTTACCCAACTGATGGTAGGAACCATGTTGGGCATCCACAGATATGCTCCGAATCACACAGATATTACAAACAACATACCAAACACATACACACATATTGCTAACATACAACCTGTCAGGTGCAGTGCAAACACCCCCCCCCCCCGAGTGCAAAATACCTATCCCAGCAGATGGTCCCCTGACATTGCAGATGCTGAGGTAACAGCCATCATCTGCAAAGCAGAACACACAGCAGCAAAGGTATGTGATGGTGTCCTGTGCTGAGGCCAACATGGACCCCAAGAGTAATGGAATGCAAAATCACACTACTGGCCAATGTCAGCCTTACCACAGGATATGTACCCAAAGAGCAGTGTACAACAACAGTGGTCCATCACAACAAAGGTGTTGCCTGAATGGATACTCCAAACTACCACCCCAGGATCCTGACAAGCTTGTTCTGCACAGCTATGGAAAGGATCAGTATGTACCACAGACAGAAGGCTAATGTGGACCTACTGATACTGGACCCTACACACTGTGGCTGTTGTAACTGCAGAACCGGCCCCTAAACATGTCTGACCCATTTGAAGCAGTCATTAAGGTCATTGATGAGGGCTATGTGGTCCACACAGCGTAGCTGGACCGTGCACATGCTTCTAGACAATACCGTTCGTGTTCAGTATGGATATGTTCACCAGCTTAAATATACACCCCTATGTCAGTAGAGGGGTTGCAAAGCAGACCAAGGACAGAACTGACATGGTCAGACATGCCGCATCCATGTCAGACTACAAAGCGGATATGAGTGGCATCCCACAAGGCCTGGTCTTGCCCCCCCGTTCTGTTAACATGTCCCATAGGTATAGGCCAACATGGAAGGACTGTGACTGAGCATGTATGCAGAGGAGTACAAACAGCCCACCATATCTGACCCCCAGCTGACACAAGCAACCCACAAAAGGGCCACCTACAAACAGACAACTGTAGCCATAGCCATGTCAGCAAGCTAATCGCAGAACTGTGTATAGACAACCACCGTGGATATACAGTAAGTGCCCACAAATTACCACACAGGTGTTAACCCATGAGACACCTAACATGTAATGTGAGACCTGGGTACAAAAGGTGATAAATATCCTGCACTGGACAAACATGTGTCCGTAGCGTTCACAGAAACATGTACCATATACCCACCCAAACATGAAGGCTGGCAGATGTAGATAAGGGGAACTCACTCTGGCTCTGCAGCCATCCTCCATCAGCATCACAACTGACTACAATAGCCCCTGTGGGATATACCGCAGCAGACACCTCCAACAACTGTAAAGTCCACAACAGTACCCCACCAGGGGTAGCAAAGAGCCTGAACAGATGCCATGTGTTGCCTGAGTAAACAAACTGCAGCCCCACACACCGCCATCCTTCCCAGCTACAAGAAAGCTGTGCATGATGTATGAAGCCATGTCCAACCTGGAATGAATGAACATGTTGCACCTTGTACAATCTGAATGGCAGTGAGCTATGCACATGAGAGACCTGAACCCCAGCACTGACATACATAGGACAAGCTGTACAGAATGATCCATAACACAGAAGGCACCCCCACACTTCAGTAAACTCCTGGTACAGGTCAGCCAGAGTGCCACATATCAACACCCCTCAAGAGGCATCCTGATGAGTGTATGGGAGATGGTAGGCTACCCTGGGTATCACTGTTATGTCAGAGGTAGACAGAGGCACAGTATACCAACCATGACATATGTAATGGCAAACTCCAGTTACAATGTGTGCCGAAGGACAAACACACCCTGTGACTACCATCAGAAATGGCCTACGGAACATCGCTAGTGTTTGCCAATGTCCACCCATGTTGTGGAATACACTAGCAATGTTGGACGAGCCTGGTGTAGGTAGTCCATATCTGAACATATTGCAACATGGTCATATGTGCACAACTGGCCCCTACACAGTCTGTTGTGCTCTCTATGAAGATGTCAAGCAGTGATAGGACTAAAGCCCAGGATACTGTCCACTACAGTGAAAGTAACGAACCAGTACACTATACAGTACTACAGTGTTAGGTCATTATGAAAGTATGTTGAGAACTGTCTGCAAAGTATCCCATGCAATTCCTGCAGGCACAGTATAATCCCTGTTGTGGCAGACACGAAGCAGTTGGCCAGTTAGAACACAACATGACACCCAGCACACAATCATAAATGTGCGATAATGTCGAAGGTCACACACACCCAAATATGTGTTGGACTTCAGAGTGCAACATATGGAAAGCTCACACTGGGCATGCTCGCACACTTTGATAAATGAGTTATATGTCAGACAACATGCCATGGAAAGGCTGAACTGGGCATGCTCACACACTTAGGCCATATCTCCGTGTTGCAGTTGGCCACACATATCTGGTATTTGTACGTGTCAGTCCAGGAACCAACCACAACACAGCAATCAGCCCAGTGCACACAGTAAATGACCACAGAGACATAAGTGATATAGTGGATCGCCGTCATATGCAAACATCTGCCACAGATACACAAGTTGGTCATAGGAACAGGGAATGCTATGGCAATAAAGACCTGCAAACAGTAGAACAGCACAACAAATATTGTGCAGCCGACAATTGAACATATGGGTGTAGAGGTCAATACTAGGCTTCTTGCCCCAGGGAATGATAGCTCAGCCAGATTGTGCTTGGCATCTGCATCCCCAGGATAGTAGGCTACCGTGCCACTGTAAAGTAGGTCACAGAAGGCAACATGTGAGGCTAGTGAGCTGTGCCTCTGTCAAGCAGGGGCACCGTGGAGGTCTCAGGGATTGAATGTGCTAAGCCACAGCCATGTTGTCGGTGTGTGCTGTGAGAGGGTTGCTGAGGATCTCTGACAGTAGGTGTCCATCAATAACAGACTGAGGGGAGCCCTATCTGCATTCTCTGGACAATTCCACTGTCAACACTGTGTTGTAATGAGTATGTGTGAATGAAGTGCCGTGCTGGAACCATCCACAGATGTCCTCCCTCTGTGGGCTACAGCTCTGCAATGTATTAGGTCACTCTGTCTGTTGAACGCGCATATATGGCCGGTGTACAGCTGACAGGTGTCTTGTTGTGGAGCAGTCATGGGTATATGTGGGATAGCATGACCAATGCAAACTGTACACATGCTCATAGGATGCAAGTGTCAAGGATTATGCTGAGTGGCCAGTATAGTCCTCCAGCATGGGTCCTCTGAAGTCATCCACCCCAGTCTACACAAGTGTAGAGTCTGCTTGTGCTAAACACAGTTTGTGTGCAGTGACAACCTTGCCTGGCGGTGGAGATGAGATATGGATGTCCAGGGAAAGGTGGTCATGGTCAGATATCAACAATGGTGGTCTACCTCTGGTGTGGAACAGTGAGTACCCACGTTGCAGATGGACAGGTGCAATATGTATTCACCCATGTGGCTGTGGTGTGTGGTTCTTGCCATAGCACATGGACCCACAAATTGTAGTGGCTGTAGGGTAAAGTGGTAGAGGCCTGAGTAGTTCTCACACACAATATGCCTGTACCTGATGTTAACAACTGGAATGGTGTATGTGAATACCTGCATATCCTGGCACTGTTCCCAGGGAAGCTAAGTGTGTGTCCTGGATGTGGGTGTGGTGTTCTGGACTGGTTGTGTTGTGTGTTACAGGTCCTGTGGTCCCAAAGCATGGTATAGAACATAACCTGCCAGTGCGATGTGCATATCTGACCCTGACGTAGGCGGCTGCAAATGCATATATATGCTATCCCCCACCTGACAGGTAGTACTACATCTACATACCTCTGTGGAAATAAAGATGTCAGTACCCTAGAAATACTACAGGTGCAAAACAGATGCCCAGTAATTTGGATAGTGCTCTCTGCTAATGCGTCTCCCTCAAGTGTCATAATATAGTTAGGTAGGGGTTCGAATCCTGCAAATGCTCAGTGTGTGTGTGTGTGTGGGTGAGTGGGGTTTGTGTGTGTGAAAGGCTGTGAGAGGGAAATGTCCCTTTTGGCAACTGGGAAAACACACTACAGGATGCACATTCCCCTTACTAAACACTGATGATGTCAGCACAGTACAGCAGGAGAAGGAAAACCTCCCAGTAATGCGAATAGCACGCTCTGCTAATGCGTCCGTCTCAAGTGTCATAACATAGTTAGGTAGTGGTTTAAATCCTGCAAATGGTAAGTGTGTGTGTTTGGATGAGGGGGGTTAGTGTGTGTGAG
This sequence comes from Protopterus annectens, assembly GCF_019279795.1. NCBI lineage: Eukaryota > Metazoa > Chordata > Ceratodontiformes > Protopteridae > Protopterus > Protopterus annectens. The sequence goes on from NC_056737.1 coordinate 238,101,833, forward strand.
GGAAATGTCCTTTTCGGCAACTGGGAGAACACACTACAGGATGCACACTCCCCTTTCTAAACACAGATGATGTCAGCACCCTATAAGTACAGCAGGAGAAAGGAAGCCTCCCAGTAATGCGAATAGCGTGCTCTGCTAATGCGGTCGTTTAGAGTGTCATAACATAGTTAGGTAGTGGTTTGAATCCTGCAAATGGCAAGTGTGTGTGTTTGGATGAGGGGATTACTGAGTGTGTGCAAATATGTGTGAGGGAAATGTCCCATTTGGCAACTGGGAAAACACACTACAGGATGCACACTCCCCTTTCTAAACACAGATGATGTCAGCACCCTATAAGTACAGCAGGAGAAGAGAAGCCTCCCAGTAATGCGAATAGTGCACTCTGCTAATGCGTCCGTCTCGAGTGTCATAACATAGTTAGGTAGTGGTTTGAATCCTGCAAATGGCAAGTGTGTGTGTTTGGTTGAGGGGGGTTACTGTGTGTGTGTGAATATGTATGAGGGAAATGTCCCTTTTGGCAACTGGGAGAACACACTACAGGATGCACACTCCCCTTTCTAAACACAGATGATGTCAGCACCCTATAAGTACAGCAGGAGAAGGGAAGCCTCCCAGTAATGCGAATAGCGCGCTTTGCTAATGCGTCCATCTCGAGTGTCATAACATAGTTAGGTAGTGGTTTGAATCCTGCAAATGGCAAGTGTGTGTGTTTGGATGAGGGGGGTTAGTGTGTGTGAGGGAAATGTCCCTTTTGGCAACTGGGAGAACACACTACAGGATGCACACTCCCCTTTCTAAACACAGATGATGAGGGGGGTTAGTGTGTGTGAGGGAAATGTCCCTTTTGGCAACTGGGAGAACACACTACAGGATGCACACTCCCCTTTCTAAACACAGATGATATCAGCACCCTATAAGTACAGCAGGAGAAGAGATGCCTCCCAGTAATGCGAATAGCACGCTCTGCTAATGTGTCCGTCTCGAGTGTCATAACATAGTTAGATAGTGGTTTGAATCTTGCAAATGGCAAGTGTGTGTGTTTGGATGAGGGGGGTTGCTGTGTGTGTGCAAATTTGTGTGAGGAAAATCCCCCTTTTGGCAACTGGGAGAACACACTACAGGATGCACACTCCCCTTTCTAAACACAGATGATGTCAGCACCCTATAAGTACAGCAGGAGAAAGGAAGCCTCCCAGTAATGTGAATAGCGCACTCTGCTAATGTGTTTCTCCTGAGTATCGTAATGTAGTTAGGTAGGAGTTTGAAACCTGTAAATGGCATGTGTGTGTGTTTGGATGTGGGGAGTTCGTGTGTGTGCATTTCCGTATGAAAAACATGTTAGTTTTGGCAAGCAGGGGATCACACTACCTGATGCACATTACCTTTTCAAAATACTGATGTTGTCAGCACCCTATAAGTATAGACAGAGAAGAGGAACTATCTAGTAAACCGAATAGTGCGCATTGCTAATGCGTCTCTCTCACGTGTCATGACTTAGTTAGGTAGGGGAATGAATCCTGCAAATGGCAAGTGTGCATGTGTGTGGGGATAGTAGGGTGTGTGTAAATGCAAGTGTGAGCGCACAGATCCATTTGGCAAATACTACAATACACCAGATGCTGCATACTCCCCCAGTAAATACAGGGGATGTCACCACACTATCAGCACAGCCAAACAGGGCTAATTGGCTAGTAATGCCAATAGTGTGCTCTGCTACTGTGTCTATTACCATTGTCAGAGTACAGATAGGTATGTTTTGGTAACCCACAACTGTCACGTGTGGTTGTGTCACACAGTATGACCTTGTGTGGGTGTTTGTACATAACAATGCATGCCATTGCCTAAACCAGCAATGGCATTGCACACATGATGTATGTGTGTGACACATACACATAAATACCTGTGACCTGCAGTAGTTACCATGTCTGGCACATGCTTCGTGTGGATAAATGGTATTTGCAATGTATACCAATATGACTGTGTCTTACTGTGCAGGGTCTGCACGTGGTATGTCCCTATACAGTGTGGGTGTCTATGGTGAAAGACCTACAGCAGGGAATACATCTCTGGTCTGGGCCATATAGTGTACATGTAGTCGATGTACAGGTGCTGCATGTTCCCACCTGTTGTGGTAGTGGTAACATGTCATTCCACTGCAATTCGGTGACCACATGCTGTGAACTCTTCAACTAGTGTGTTGTAGCTACAGTAATGCTCACACACAATGTTTGGCTGGATGCAGTACGGCCTTATAAACACAGTTCTTGAGACTGTCATATTGCCGTTGTTGTTATGGAGGATAGGTGGCCTTCCTGTGTATGTGAGGGTTGTGTGTGCCAGGCTATGAACCAGATGGCAGTCCGACACACTGTCAGCTGCACATGAGTAGGCCCTGATGGTTTGTGCTGTGCCAACAACCTGGAGGTGTGTGTATCTGTGTTACCTTAGGATACCACCCCCCTATCCATGTGTGTTACATGTGTAGGGGACGACAGGCATGGTATGGGGCATAACCTGTCAGTGATGGGTAACACCTGTGAGCCATGAATCATGAATCTGGTACTGCACAGACATTGCAGTTCACCGTGCTGAGGGCAGTGTCTGGTGCATGCATCTTCCGTGTACACTGCTGTTGTTGTGTAGCAGTACTGTTAGTGTCCTAACCTGTGTGATACCCACGGAGGTCGCTATGTAAACCATGTCCTGCAGCATAAGGCAGTATGTGTGTACCAAGGAGCTTTGCCATTATACATCGGGCCATGGGTGTCACGTGCAAGATGACCCGCACATCATTGTGGCTTCCTAGCATGTAAGCACACGTTGACAGCCAGTGGATACCCTATGAATGACAGTGGAGACTAAGCATAATGTAGACATACAACACCCTTCCTACATATAGTGGTAGAATACCTGGTGAGGGTATGTTGGCAACCAACATCAGGCTCATACTGGCCTGTGCCACATGCTGAGAGAGATCCATTCTATGTTCCCTATCATGTAGTCCAGGGAGGTATGTCTCAGGCAGCCACACTGGCATGGTCAATGAGTGAGTCATATCTGTCCATGCCTCTGACTGACCTGTATGCATGTGTGCTGTGGTGGACCATAGTGCCCCTGAGTCATATCACTGTGACCTTCACCAGATACAGCCTGTTGAGCGGGACCCCAGTGCAGCACACAAGACAGGTACCTGACACGTCTGTAGCAGGTGTGTTGTGTAGCCCTACAGGCTGTGAGTGTGTGGCACAGGGGATGTGCGTGCCATGTGTGGCATGTGCTCTGTTCCGATGGAACATATGCCTGTGTGCCAGCTGCGGAGGTGTGTGATGCCCAGGCAGGCTGCTATTCTGAGTCCCCACGTATGCCCCAGTGTGTTCAGCATGCTGTCAGTGTGTGTCAATGTCTGACTGGTATTGTCGTCACTGCTGATTATTTGATGAATTGAATATAATGAAATATAATGAATGATAATATGACATGAAAACCATGTTCATTCTTGTTTCATATATAGTTGTATTTTGTTTTATTGCTTTAAATGAATGAGCATTCTAAACAGTATAATTGAACAATTACTGCCTAATTGGATGAATTAATATATTTAGCAATTATTCTTTTTGTATATATAGAGAATGCTTTCACTGTGATGTTATACTTATCTGAAGAAGCGTGCAGCTTGTGGGCACTGCCAGCCATTTTGGTCAATAAAGGTTCGTTTTTACTCATCGTGGTGTTAACCTGCTCTTTTTTACTGTACTACTTGTTGGACTTTGGCTGCTGGTTAACTTTGAGAGAGAGGTCGGTTATTTCTTCCTACTGTAATATATTGTATTGATTTATTTATTTATCCTACATTTGTTGACTGGGATAGCCCGACTGGATGCATGTCCATTTCCAGGGGAGGCCCGTGGAGACAAGCTACGAAGGTAACAGATACAGCATTACATAATTCTAGCATTACATATTACAAACAGATTATTTACAGAGATTACATAAGTAAGCAAGTCAAACATGTTCCACAGGTTAATGTTAGACCTGAGCACAAGTCAGGATTAAATTAAAATTACACAGTAAAGTGGTTCATAGATTTTACACATTCGAGTTAGCCAGGCTTGATACATTGACATAGCCAGTTAAGTGACAAATGTTGTTTGAGTCTACTGTTAAATTGACCTAAGGTGGACAGTAGGGTAATATCAGCTGGAAGTGAGTTCCAGGATCTACTTCCAGGGTTTGCAAAGAGAGAATCACCGGCTGTGTTATTAAACTTGCTAGTCTGAAGTAGTACTTTGTTAGAGGATCGAAGCGGTCTAGGATTGTTATAGGGGGTTATAATATTTGAAGTGCAGGAGTATTGTCTGGATTATAGAGGATTTTATAGGCCATAATCGGTTGGTTATACTGTATTAGGCTGGGTATTGCAAGCCAACCAAGCTGATTTAGATTGATGCAATGATGTGTCCTAAAAGGCAGCCCAGTGGCAAACCTGGCAATGTGGTTGTAGCAAATTGAGTGTTTGTTAAGGACAGTGTTGTTCATATTCGAGAGTAGAGGGGATGCATACAGAAGGGTTGAAACAAAGTGTAAGTGAGCTATGGCACCTTTAGCTGGAGGGGCTAGGAAGGCTTTAATTCTGTAAAGTGACCCTAGTTTTGATGTCACTCCCTCTGTGGGCTACAGCTCTGCAATGTATTAGGTCACTCTGTCTGTTGGGCAGGCATATATGGCGGTGTACAGCTGACAGGTGTCTTGTTGTGGAGCAGTCATGGGTATATGTGGGATAGCATGACCAATGCAAACTGTACACATGCTCATAGGATGCAAGTGTCAAGGATTATGCTGAGTGGCCAGTATAGTCCTCCAGCATGTGGGTCCTCTGAAGTCATCCACCCCAGTCTACACAAGTGTAGAGTCTGCTTGTGCTAAACACAGTTTGTGTGCAGTGACAACCTTGCCTGGGGGTGGAGATGAGATATGGATGTCCAGGAAAGGTGGTCATGGTCAGATATCAACAATGGTGGTCTACCTCTGGTGTGGAACAGTGAGTACCCACGTTGCAGATGGACAGGTGCAATATGTATTCACCCATGTGGCTGTGGTGTGTGGTTCTTGCCATAGCACATGGACCCACAAATTGTAGTGGCTGTGTAGGGTAAAGTGGTAGAGGCCTGGTGGTTCTCTCACACACAATATGCCTGTACCTGATGTTAACAACTGGAATGGTGTATGTGAATACCTGCATATCCTGGCACTGTTCCCAGGGAAGCTAAGTGTGTGTCCTGGATGTGGGTGTGGTGTTCTGGACTGGTTGTGTTGTGTGTTACAGGTCCTGTGGTCCCAAAGCATGGTATAGAACATAACCTGCCAGTCACGATGTATATCCCTAGCGTGGCGGCTGCAAATGCATATATATGCTATCCCCCACCTGACAGGTAGTACTACATCTACATACCTCTGTGGAAATAAAGATGTCAGTACCCTAGAAATACTACAGGTGCCAAAACAGATGCCCAATGTAATTTGGATAGTGCTCTCTGCTAATGAGTCTCCCTCAAGTGTCATAATATAGTTAGGTAGGGGTTCGAATCCTGCAAATGCTCAGTGTGTGTGTGTGTGTGTGGGTGAGTGGGGTTTGTGTGTGTGAAAGGCTGTGAGAGAGAAATGTCCCTTTTGGCAACTGGGAAAACACACTACAGGATACACATTCCCTTACTAAACACTGATGATGTCAGCACAGTACAGCAGGAGAAGGAAAACCTCCAATGTCTGAATATGCACTCTGCTAATCGTCCGTCTCAAGTGTCATAACATAGTTAGGTAGTGGTTTAAATCCTGCAAATGGTAAGGTGTGTGTGTTTGGATGAGGGGTTAGTGTGTGTGAGGAAATGTCCTTTTTGACAACTGGGGAGAACACACTACAGGATGCACACTTTCCCCTTTCTAAACACAGATGATGTCAGCACCCTATAAGTACAGCAGGAGAAAGGAAGCCTCCAGTAATGCGAATGGCGTGCTCTGCTAATGCGATGCGTTTAAGAGTGTCATAACATAGTTAGGTAGTGGTTTGAATCCTGCAAATGGCAAGTGTGTGTGTTTGGATGAGGATTACTGAGTGTGTGCAAATATGTGTGAGAAATGTCCCATTTGGCAACTGGGAAAACACACTACAGGATGCACACTCCCCCTTTCTAAGCACAGATGATGTCAACACCCTATAAGTACAGCAGGAGAGAAAGCCTCCCAGTAATGCGAATAGTGCACTCTGCTAATCGTCCGTCTGAGTGTCATAACATAGTTAGGTAGTGGTTTGAATCCTGCAAATGGCAAGTGTGTGTGTTTGGTTGAGGGGTTACTGTGTGTGTGTGAATATGTATGAAATGTCCCTTTGGCAACTGGGAGAACACACTACAGGATGCACACTCCCTTCTAAACACAGATGATGTCAGCACCCTATAAGTACAGCAGGAAGAGCCTCCCAGTAATGCGAATAGCAGCTTTGCTGTCGTCCATCTCGAGTGTCATAACATAGTTAGGTAGTGGTTTGAATCCTGCAAATGGCAAGTGTGTAATATTGTGTTTGGATGAGGGGGTTAGTGTGTGAATGAGGGAAATGTCCTTTTGGCAGCTGGGAGAACACACAGGATGCACACTCCTTTCTAAACACAGATGATGAGGGGTTGGTGTGTGTGAAATGTCCCTTTGGCAACTGGGAGAACACACTACAGGATGCACACTCCTTTCTAACACACAGATGATATCAGCACCCTATAAGTACAGCAGGAGAAGAGATGCCTCCCAGTAATGCGAATAACACGCTCTGCTAATGTGTCCGTCTCGAGTGTCATAACATAGTTAGATAGTGGTTTTGAATCTTGCAAATGGCAAGTGTGTGTGTTTGGATGAGGGAGTTGCCGTGTGTGTGCAAATTTGTATGAGGAAAATCCCCTTTTGGCAACTGAAAGCACACACTACAGGATGCACACTCCCCTTTCTAAACACAGATGATGTCAGCACCCTATAAGTACAGCAGGAGAAAGGAAGCCTCCCAGTAATGTGAATAGCACTCTGCTAATGTGTTTCTCCTGAGTATCGTAATGTAGTTAGGTAGGAGTTTGAAACCTGTAAATGGCATGTGTGTGTGTTTGGATGTGGGGAGTTCGTGTGTGTGCATTTCCATTATGAAAAACATGTTAGTGGTGGCAAGCAGGGGATCACACTACCTGATGCACATTACGTTTTGAAAATACTGATGTTGTGGGCACCCTATAAGTATAGACAGAAGAGGAACTATCTAGTAAACGAATAGTGCGCATTGCTAATGCTGTCTCTCTCACGATGTCATGACTTAGTTAGGTAGGGGAATGAATCCTGCAAATGGCAAGTGTGCATGTGTGTGGGGATAGTAGGGTGTGTGTAAATGCAAGTGTGGCGCACAGATCCATTTGGCAAATACTACAATACACCAGATGCTGCATACTCCCCAGTAAATACAGGATGTCACCACACTATCAGCACAGCCAAACAGGGCTAATTGGCTAGTAATGCCAATAGTGTGCTCTGCTACTGTGTCTATTACCATTGTCAGAGTACAGATAGGTATGTTTTGGTAACCCACAACTGTCACGTGTGGTTGTGTCACACAGTATGACCTTGTGTGGGTGTTTGTACATAACAATGCATGCCATTGCCTAAACCAGCAATGGCATTGCACACATGATGTATGTGTGTGACACATACACATAAATACCTGTGACCTGCAGTAGTTACCATGTCTGGCACATGCTTCGTGTGGATAAATGGTATTTGCAATGTATACCAATATGACTGTGTCTTACTGTGCAGGGTCTGCACGTGGTATGTCCCTATACAGTGTGGGTGTCTATGGTGAAAGACCTACAGCAGGGAATACATCTCTGGTCTGGGCCATATAGTGTACATGTAGTCGATGTACAGGTGCTGCATGTTCCCACCTGTTGTGGTAGTGGTAACATGTCATTCCACTGCAATTCGGTGACCACATGCTGTGAACTCTTCAACTAGTGTGTTGTAGCTACAGTAATGCTCACACACAATGTTTGGCTGGATGCAGTCTGACCTTATAAACACAGTTCTTGAGACTGTCATATTGCCGTTGTTGTTATGGAGGATAGGTGGCCTTCCTGTGTATGTGAGGGTTGTGTGTGCCAGGCTATGAACCAGATGGCAGTCCGACACACTGTCAGCTGCACATGAGTAGGCCCTGATGGTTTGTGCTGTGCCAACAACCTGGAGGTGTGTGTATCTGTGTTACCTTAGGATACCACCCCCCTATCCATGTGTGTTACATGTGTAGGGGACGACAGGCATGGTATGGGGCATAACCTGTCAGTGATGGGTAACACCTGTGAGCCATGAATCATGAATCTGGTACTGCACAGACATTGCAGTTCACCGTGCTGAGGGCAGTGTCTGGTGCATGCATCTTCCGGTGTACACTGCTGTTGTTGTGTAGCAGTACTGTTAGTGTCCTAACCTGTGTGATACCCACGGAGGTCGCTATGTAAACCATGTCCTGCAGCATAAGGCAGTATGTGTGTACCAAGGAGCTTTGCCATTATACATCGGGGCCATGGGTGTCACGTGCAAGATGACCCGTGCACATCATTGTGGCTTCCCTAGCATGTAAGCACACGTTGACAGCCAGTGGATACCCTATGAATGACAGTGGAGACTAAGCATAATGTAGACATACAACACCCTTCCTACATATAGTGGTAGAATACCTGGTGAGGGTATGTTGGCAACCAACATCAGGCTCATACTGGCCTGTGCCACATGCTGAGAGATCCATTCTATGTTCCCTATCATGTAGTCAGGGAGGGTATGTCTCAGGCAGCCACACTGGCATGGTCAATGAGTGAGTCATATCTGTCCATGCCTCTGACTGACCTGTATGCATGTGTGCTGTGGTGGACCATAGTGCCCTGAGTCATATCACTGTGACCTTCACCAGATACAACCTGTTGAGGCGGGACCCCAGTGCAGCACACAAGACAGGTACCTGACACGTCTGTAGCAGGTGTGTTGTGTAGCCCTACAGGCTGTGAGTGTGTGGCACAGGGGATGCGTGCCATGTGTGGCATGTGCTCTGTTCGATGGAACATATGCCTGTGTGCCAGCTGCGGAGGTGTGTGATGCCCAGGCAGGCTGCTATTCTGAGTCCCCACGTATGCCCCAGTGTGTTCAGCATGCTGTCAGTGTGTGTCAATGTCTGACTGGTATTGTCGTCACTGCTGATTATTTGATGAATTGAATATAATGAAATATAATGAATGATAATATGACATGAAAACCATGTTCATTCTTGTTTCATATATAGTTGTATTTTGTTTTATTGCTTTAAATGAATGAGCATTCTAAACAGTATAATTGAACAATTACTGCCTAATTGGATGAATTAATATATTTAGCAATTATTCTTTTTGTATATATAGAGAATGCTTTCACTGTGATGTTATACTTATCTGAAGAAGCGTGCAGCTTGTGGGCACGCGAAAGCGCTCATTTTTGGTCAATAAAGGTTCGTTTTTACTCATCGTGGTGTTAACCTGCTCTTTTTTACTGTACTACTTGTTGGACTTTGGCTGCTGGTTAACTTTGAGAGAGAGGTCGGTTATTTCTTCCTACTGTAATATATTGTATTGATTTATTTATTTATCCTACATTTGTTGACTGGGATAGCCCGACTGGATGCATGTCCATTTCCAGGGGAGGCCCGTGGAGACAAGCTACGAAGGTAACAGATACAGCATTACATAATTCTAGCATTACATATTACAAACAGATTATTTACAGAGATTACATAAGTAAGCAAGTCAAACATGTTCCACAGGTTAATGTTAGACCTGAGCACAAGTCAGGATTAAATTAAAATTACACAGTAAAAGTGGTTCATAGATTTTACACATTGAGTTAGCCAGGCTTGATACATTGACATAGCCAGTTAAGTGACAAATGTTGTTTGAGTCTAGTGTTAAATTGACCTAAGCTGGACAGTAGCGTAGTATCAGCTGGAAGTGAGTTCAGGATCTACTTCCAGGGTTTGCAAAGAGAATCACCGGCTGTGTTATTAAACTTGCTAGTCTGAAGTAGTACTTTGTTAGAGGATCGAGCGGTCTAGGATTGTTATAGGGGGTTATAATATTTGAAGTGCAGGAGTATTGTCTGGATTATAGAGGATTTTATAGGCCATAATCGGTTGGTTATACTGTATTAGGCTGGGTATTGCAAGCCAACCAAGCTGATTTAGATTGATGCAATGATGTGTCCTAAAAGGCAGCCCAGTGGCAAACCTGGCAATGTGGTTGTAGCAAATTGAGTGTTTGTTAAGGACAGTGTTGTTCATATTCGAGAGTAGAGGGGATGCATACAGAAGGGTTGAAACAAAGTGTAAGTGAGCTATGGCACCTTTAGCTGGAGGGGCTAGGAAGGCTTTAATTCTGTAAAGTGACCCTAGTTTTCTAATCATGGCTTTGATAATCTGGTTAACATGTATGTCACATTTGAGATTATTGTCTATGATGACACATAATAGTTTCGGAGATGGGTCAGGGGAGATTATTGTGCCATCAGTTGATGTTATGGTAACGGTGAAAGTGGTAGACCTATGTGTTGGTGAAATAACAGCAGTTTAGTTTGATTGGGATTTAGGATCAGACAATGTTCAGAAAGCCAGTTTGCTATTGTATTAAAGGTGGTCTGGGTAGCTGACCATAACTCTACTGGAGATGTGGCTGAGCAGATCAGAGTAGAGTATTCAGCATATTGGATACAGCTGACTTTTGGGATGACAGTAAAAAGGTCGTTAATGAAGATGGAGAACAGCAAGGGCCCTAGTACAGAGCCTTGTGGTACTCTGAGGGTGTTAGGTAGAAGGTTAGAGAGTTTGTTCTGCCAGAGGCCAGCCTGCTGTCGACCATGCAGGTAGGATTGAAACCATTGGAAGGCTCCAGTATCTAGACAGTCTTTGCAGGGTGTGGAGTACAAGTTGGTGATCAACCATATCGTATGCCTTTGAAATATCCAAAAAGAGGGATGCAGATATATAATTATTGTTGCAAGTATGGCTTATGGTGTTAGTAAAGGCTAGGAGGCCTGACGTAGTGCTGTGATGAGGACGTAAGCCATGCTGAGTGTCTGTCATAATGCGAGTTTGGATTAGGTGGTGCATGACTTGTCTATGATGAAAGTTTCCATAATCTTTGCAAGTGGAGAGAGTATAGCTATTGGCCTATAACTGGAGACTTCAGTAGAGCTGCCTCATTTGTGAAGTGGGATTACATATGACATTTTCCAGATGGTGGGAAAGTTAGATTCTAACATGGTTCCTTTGATTACCTTTGAGACGGGGTAAGCAATAGCATCATCTGGTTTTGATAGGTACTCGGCAGGGAGTTGATCAACAGAAAGTGTAGTAGGTTTCACTGTTACAATCAAGGTACGGAGAAGTGAAGTGGCGACTGGTTGGCAGCTGGATGCAAGTAGTTTTCTAGGGGTGCTACTTTCAGGACCAGGGGAGCTAGGAGGTAGATGGCTAGCTAGGGCCTGAAATGTCTCAGTAAAGAACTGGTCAAAACTATCAGGAACATCTTCAGGGGTATTATCAATAGTAGCAGCAGGGATTGGGGTTGACGTTTGTCCAGGACGTAGTATATATGACATGCCACCTGACAGGGTATGGCATTACTGGGTTCAGAGACCAGTCCCCAGATTGGCTGTGTGGTGGCATCCCACACATGTGTTGTATGTTCCTGGCCAAGGGTGATGGCTGACTGCATACATGTGGCAGCTGTGACAATGACACATGACTCACATAAACCACAACTGGACCATAGAGGCGATTCACAGGTTACCTTTGCACATGCTACCCTAGTAGTGTGATTGCCATGGTGAGTACCAACACATACGGCCAATGGGGAACAACATACTGAAGGTGTGTATGTGTGGGTGTACTGCTACTGTTTCATAGCACTGACATATATGACTGCACACGTGGGTAAATGCCAGGTAAGATGTGTGCAATGTGTCACAGGCAACGTACATGTGTACAGGACAGACAGTGACGTTCTGTCATGTATAAAGTTGACATTAATGCGTGTAATGCGCTATGCAGATGTCACTAGAAGTCTACAGAAGCACTGTAACTCTGCATTGCAGGTGTAAGCAGTGTTCAGAGACCCAAGCGAATATGCATGCAAACAAAGCTACAGTAAACAGGGCTGGAAGTAGTGCATTATACAACAAAGAAGGGGTAACAATAACAGTAAGTAACAATGCAAATATGTAGGCACTATCAACATGTACCCAGGAATACGCAGCGCAGATGCCCATGGTAGAACCAATATTATGTCATACTTATTTGTGATTTGGATTACATTGGTACTGCACACATATCTACATCATGAACATCCACATGGCATAGTTGTTGTGGGCAACTTGACACCATTACTGTACATGTCCACCATTGCATATCACTACTTGCGTTAGCTTTCCCCCTGTGCTACCCATGTATGAGGCTATCTGTTGACAACCTTACCACCGGCATGCAATTATGTGCAGCTGTTATATTTTGGTATGTACTATGGGTGCAGATAACAATTCAGGACATTCATACAGTTACTGCAACAGGCATGCTGGGATAAACACACAGTCATAGCAGCACACTGTACTGTTACCAACATGATACTACTAATACACTTCTATGTAGTCACCCTGTGCATCAGCAACGTGTTTACCTGTTCCCGCAATGATGTTGGAGATTGCAGGAGGTGGCACAGTGTCATCATATGCACAGGGTGTGGATTAGATAAGCCTGAGTCAGCCACTGATACCACCAATTGACATGTGTGTGTATGTGTGTTGGTGAGGGGCAGCAGTACAGGGTGGGGCAGTGTTGGTGCAGTGTGTGTGTGCGTGTATGTGGTTGCCCTAGGTGTTAACATTTCGCATGTGTGTATGCACGCACACAGTTCCACCTCATGGCTGCCATATACAGGGGTTTGTGGACAGCCACAGACTGCACCTGGCATGCCATACAGATCAGTGTCTGTGTGCACGGACACGGTACCTGTGCCTGGCAGGGGTGCTACGGACCGTATCCAGTACAAAGCCAGACTGGGTACTGTCATCAGAAGTGGGAGTGTGTTGATTGGACACAAGTCCCTGTTGGGACTATCCAAAGCCACGTGCACGTGGTCTCCTGGGGTGTTCCGATGACAGCACAGACCCAGCATTGCTGGGGCTGCTGCTGGCACTATGGGGGCATGCGCGAGCCTGTTGTCATCCGCGCTGACTGCCAGCTGCTGCTGCTGCCGGCATACAGCCACGTCGACGCCGCAAACGCCCACCATTGCCCTGGCTCATGGACATCTGGTTGTGGAACTGCTGTAATATGTCCCCACAACGTCTGTCTATGACATCGGTGAAGTTACGGATAGCATCCGCAATGTCACGCATACTGTCTGTCATGGCTGTGCGACATGCTCTCAGCTCCCTCAGACCATGTCTGGTGTACCTTTCCATACGTGACTGTGCCTGCATGACAGTCCGAAACATAGCTGAGGTTGACAGACCTCTTTGGGCATGTCGGCCAGAGGCAGTGCGCCGGATGCTCCCACGAGAACCCATGGGCAACTGTCTGTGTGGTACCATCGGAGGACCCTGCCCATGGCTGCTGTGTGGGGACGCATGTGCCACAGGTACCACATTACCCTGGTCTATGCCCACTGTATCCTGTCCATCACCTAGGGACAATGGTGACAAAGGATGTACAGGCAGGATGACTGATCGCAATGATGGGGTTGACAGCTGTGTACTGTCAATTGGCTGACCAATGGCAGACCCTGACACACCTTCCTGTACCATTACACAAATATCATCATTACCAGTAGCCGTGGCACAGGATTCAGGTTCCCTGCTGCAGGTCACCAGAGCAGCCCCAGAACCTGTGGGATGAAGACAGGAAACACAGTTTACAGTCTCCAGACATTGTTACCAGTGATGCACTTATACACACATGCACACATGCACACATGGACACATGCACACATGCACACATGCACACATGCACACAGGCACACATGCAGACATGCACACGTGGACACATGCACACGTGGACACATGCACACGTGGACACATGCACACATGGACACATGCACACATGCACACGTGGTTACATGCACACATGGGCACATGCACACGTGCACACATGCACACATGCACAAGTGGTCACATGTACACATGCACACATGCACACATGCACATGTGGACACAGGCACACATGCACACATGCACACATGGACACAGGCACACATGCACAGATGCACACGTGGACACAGGCACACCTGCACACATGCACACATGCACACATGGGCACAGGCACACCTGCACACATGCACACATGCACACCCCGCAGTATACACACAGAGCACTACTGAGTTACACTACTGTTACTAGCATTATCAGGACTATTATAGGTTATGTTAAACACACTCACCAGCATGGATGGCCTGTCTTGCTGTAACCCTGGAGGGACCTGCAGAAATTATGAGATTAATGTCAGTGGGCACAACTGTGCCATTGATATTGCATATGATACAGTGTACAGAACAGTCAGGTGTACATATGGCATATTACCTGCACGCCCCATGTCGTGCTGCTGTGTGGAACCAGCCTCCATCATAATGCAGGTGTACTGCTGTTGGTGTTCCAGGGCTGGAGCCACAACACTTAGGAGTAGCCCCTCCAGTCTGGTGAAGGGGGATGTGTGGCCACCCCACCTCCTGTGGCAACCTGTTGCCTGTGGATATCTGATGCACGCTGCCGGACACTTCGGATTAAATCACTGCAGTGATGTCGTACCTGCTCATATGTCCTGTTATGCGTGCCAATATCATTTACCCTATGGACAAGGTCTTGCCACAGTGCAGCCCTCTCCTGCTGATTCTGACTGGTGCGGGAAAACAGGATGTCATACTCCCGCACCAGGCTCTGGTGGATCTCCTCATCTTCCGCCACAGAGTAGGCAGGGTTACGCTGTCGCTCCATCTCCCTGGAAGAGAACACAGACAAGATATCAGCAGACCATGTCAGCAATATATGGCACACATACTATACATGATACTCATGTGTAGTGATATACTACTACTCCCATATGTTGCATGTGTGTGTGTCATGGTGGATACAGATACACAGGTACATGGCCAGATATCAGTGCTCAGCCAACACCTGTGCAACAATACCTGCCACATTCCACACAACATAGTAGCATGCCCCATCGGTCAACACACACTGACAGGTGCAATGCACAACCTCACTCTGGGGGTTCATCCCAAGGTACTGTATGTGGGACACCGTCCACTACTGTGATGTGGACAGACGTTACTCGGCCTGGATATACATATCCCACCACCACCACCAGCACAGTAGACTACTTTGATATGTATGTGATTAGACAGTTATTCACTTGCTGGGACTGAGATGGTATCCATGCAGCACACTGGGCCAGTGGAAGCCACAAGCCACACTGCTGGCCCCTTTGCAAATGCTTACCACGGACATGCCACGGATTGCATGGAACTTGCACACACATGTCTAACCCAGACCCTATGCACAAAGGTTAGGCATCCTGTCCGGTGGACCCCAGACAGAGGCAGATTGTATAACAATAGCAGGAGGCTACTGCAGGACAGAGCACATTCACATTAAGGGAAGTCATCTGTGGTCAGCACTGGTACTATGCTATGGTCCGTCATAACAACGGCCACGGCCTACTCTGGGAGGGAAATGGACACAAACACTATGGATGACCACAAGGCCTTCTTCAGTTATGTTACACATATGGACCACATGCCTCAGATATGCTCTGTGTTAATCCACACCTACTTAACATTCTCCAAACACATGGATATTGGCAACAATCTTGCAGACATGTTCGCTGCACGTATCCCCCCTCCTTCTCCCCCACCTTTAAAATATTTATCCCAGCTGGATGCAACCTCCCTATCATCTCACATGTCCAGATGAGGGCCGCCCTCAGCAGAGGAGAACACACAGCATCATTGTGACCTCGTGGTACCCCTGGATGTGTGCTACCGGCACTCCGAGAGGACATACAACCGCATATAACACTGATAGTTTATCTTGGCCGTACTACAGGATATGTACCTGGACAGTGGCATACAGCAACAGTGGTCCCACACCACTAAGGGGGCACCTCGACTGACCCTGGGAATTACCACATCATATGCATAAAGGGCCTGGTCTGCTAAGCTATGGAATTATGCAGTATGTGATGCATATGCAGTGACATCGGGTACCTGCAGACACTTGTTCCCAGCCAGTGTGCCTTTGGGATGGGCTGATCCTGACTTTTGAACCTGGCTGACCTTTCAAGCAGTCACTACAGCCATTGCTGGGCCAACGCACAGACAAATGCTGCCAGGATCATGGCCTAAGACTGATTGACATGTGATGTATGGTCATCCCCTTTTGGTGGAACTATGTACACACAACATATCACATGGACATACCTATGGATACAGACCTATGACACATTTGGAGGGTTCACAGTATGCACACTATTAACCTGCTACTTTGCATTACCTCTGTTTGTCACAGCTGGCGTTACCACAGCTTCTGCTTGCTGCTGCTACTGTCAGTGCTGACAGCGGGTGACAGAGTCACAGTGTCTGATTTTTTTTTTTTTGCTCTCTCTCTCTCTCTCTCTCTCTCTCACTTCTCGCTCTCCCTCTGTCTGCTTACAGACAATGCAACGAATGTATTGCATATGGGGAGTGTTAGCACTGGATGCTTTTGTAGGTATCTGCATAGGTCCATGTGATGGCCTCTGCACCAATTGTAAGCCAGCATTTGCTAATTGCATACAGCCAGTTGTGTACTGATTGCAGTTCTCACTGCGATTTCAGGTCAGTGCTATAAAAGGGTATGTGGGATAGGCATTGCCCTTTTAGATTGTGAGGGTGGGGACCATGCTGGTATGCTGTGGACAGTGTCCTGTGAGTGTAAAGGTTAGTATCTCTCTCATGATTCAGGCTGTGTTGTATATTCACAATTCTCCATTCCTCTCTCATGTTCCCTGTAGCAAGTATGTATGCACATTGACTCCTACAACTATATATAGATATATATTTATATATATATATATATGTACATTTGCATACATATATCTATGTACTTTAACTGACCTTATTATCTACAAGCTGCCAACTAGCATGGCTGTTTCTGTTCACACACTACTATTATGGAAATCCAGTAGTTTTGACAGTAATTTTAAATGACATGCTTTGTGTACTACACATCCTATATTCCCTTTACATTCATACCTACTATTACATGTTATATTTATTTTAGCACAATGTTTGTGTATAAGAGTCATGGCTTAGTGGTAGGTTGTACAGACTAGTGTTTCCTGGGTTCGGGACTGACAGTGGGATTTTATTTTGCTTTTGAACTGAGTACAGGACCTGTCAATCAAAGTGACTAAGGCACGTTTAAGCAGTTGTAACCGGGTTAGCGCTGGTTTGCGCGGAGCTCACGCATGCGCACTGGCGTTTAGCTCCACGCACAAGCGCACCCGCTTACAACCGCTTAACGGTGCTTACTCTGGCACACCTGCTTATTTTCTTTGAAAGAAAAGAAATGGGGAGACAGGAGAGTGGTGAAAAGGGTCACAAAGAGGGTAAGACAGTAGGGAAACAAGCTTGGGATGTGCAGGAGGGATGTAGGTAAGGCCCATAGCTGCCCATTTCTTCATCAGCAACAGCTGTGCATATGTATGTAATTTGGTGTGACATTTGAAACCTTCCACCTCTGAGAGAGGTGTCAGGACAACAATAATACTTGTTGTACAGCCAATTGTAATTGATAGGTTCCATGTCCAGCAAACATGTGTGCGGAATGGGCAGCTATGTATGGGGCGTAATTTTTTTGTGGGTACAGAGTGCCCTTTTTTTTTTTTTTTTTTTTTTTTCAGGTGAGAGTGGTATGTCAGGTGAAGGAAGTCGGTGCAGCTGGGGAGGTAGGTTGGGTAGGTAAACAGACAAGACAAACAAGACGCATACAGGGGCGGTGTATGACACGTGTGGGGGGGTTGCACAATTGACGGGGACGGAGGTTTGGATATCCAGAGCCCATGAGCCCACAGATGGCAACAGTGGAACTGATATCCCCACCCATAGGCAGTTGCCACTGTTCCTTCACTGCCCAGGATGGGGCTGTGCTGGGGGCTGTGTAGGCGGGGCAACAGGCATGCCCGTTAGTTGCACCACCCGTGCCTCGAGCTGGCGTAGGGGCTCAAGAACAGAGTCCCGAATCTCCCTACGCACCACAGTCAGGATGCTACGGAGGGTGAGTGGTGGTTCTCCTCCAGCCACACTTGCAGAGGGGGGGGTGAGCCCCATCCCCTACAGCACTTCCACCCCCAGGTGGCACAGGGCCACCGGAGGAGGGTCCGGACTCGGCACTAGTGCCAGGTGCACTCGCCAGCTGAGGTGGGAGAGGTGGGTCCGCTGGAACCCGCCTTCCCTGTTGTCCTATGTTTTGCATTATGTCATGACAGTTTGGGTTAGTGACATATAATACCATTCACAATTAGTTGTAACAGCATGCATTAGTATTCCCATTAACCAAACACCCAGATATTCACACCATTGAACAGCGCGCATAACACATGCATAATTTGAACAGAAATACACAGTCCAACAACATGCAGAGTTAATTGATGGCAACAGGCCATCAGGTGTGGATGTATGAACAGGGCAGATGCATCAACGGACATGCAGATATATATGACCCAACAGTACAAACATCCAGGGGTGTTAATTGTGATTGCACATACCATTTTCACGTGGAATGGGTTATATGTGGTTATTGGGTGGGGTAAAGAAAGTAATATTAACACCTTCGAATAACAATACATATGCTGTACATTTCTAATAGCTACAGTTATATACACACTACTGTTCTAACTACAGTTTCCTATATGATATCTATTTCAACTTGGTGATAGGACTGTTACTGCAACATCAATATACATTTTAGTGTTCTTCATACACATTCATATCTAGCTTTGTTCAGCTACATCATCTTGCTACATTTGCTTTATATAGCTGTAGACAAGTGTGGATGTTTGGTATATCAGACAATCATCCTATCTGCATATTTCAGACTGAGGGCAACATATCCAGATTTTGGGATACACATTCCACATGCAGCAACACTTTGAACAGATTTCGCTGTTTGGTTTTGAATCTCACGTGCATTTCATTCTGTCTTGACTGCAGTATACTTTATTCAGGGGTTATTACTACTGTATTGCTGGATTCATGACACATTCTCACACTCTCTCACTTGCTTTCATTTTACTATTCAGGATGGTACTTACTTCTAGGCTTTATTGACATGTTTTACCTGTAGTTATTACAATCCTTTCCAGCAGTCTCACTTCTGTCATGTTTCAGTATTTCCACATGGATATATTTCACACATGTGATTTCATCATCTTCTGCAGCTATACTTCTCAGCCTGCTGCAGGTTGTGTACTATTTTCTTACAGGTAGGGCATTTTATTTCAGAATATATGTCAGACAGTTTCATTTTTCGGTTTAACTTACAGGCTGAAACACACTTTTGTAATCAAGCAAGACTTGCAGACACTTTCACACTGTTACTTGCAGATTTTATTCCTTACTGACTACACTGCACTCTTTTGCTGACTGTCATACTTTTATATTTCTTTACGGTTACTGGTAGTGGATTACTGACCTGCCTGGTGGCGCAACCGCACCAGCCTATCGACATAGGCTCTGCGGTTCGCAGAATGGACACCTGCAGCTGTAATATAAATGAAGTAATATTGGAATACACATCTCCATAATATCAGCTAGTTTAATTTCTTACATACATAATTAAATGTTACTTACTCAGTAGTGGGGCGTTGGGTGTTTGCCGGGCCTCCTGGATCCAAAGGTTCAGTTGGTCCTGCTTGCATCTCTTCAGGTCTGCATGGTGGTGACGGACCTGCTCACCAGTCCTTGGAATCCCTGTGGCACTGGTGAGATCATGAGCCAACCGGTCCCACGCCTCGGCCCTGTATGCTCCCAGAGGACCTGGCCCTGCATGAGTTGGGCCTCATGATTATGGACTAGGAGCCAGACCATGTACCTGGACTCCTCAACACCCCACCTCTGTGCTCGGAAGCAACTACCCTCTCCTACTCCTGTCATTCTGCCTGCAGGTCAGTTCTACAATCGTTTATGTTGTGTATTCCCGCCTATGGGGCTTATATAGTCCGTTTTCCCGCATATCTGTGATTGGCCATTTTGGAATTGTATCAACTTCAGTAAACCTGCATTGTCATGCTGTAGTTTGTATTCATTCCTATATATTAGCTATTATTGCATTTCTAGGTACTGCTATCATGGCTTAGTGGTTCTGTACCTTGACTATGGTGTGTAGTATCCTGGGTTAGAACCTGGCCACTGCTTTTTATTTTTCATGACTGTCTAGACATGCTGAGGGTTGTGTCTGTGTAAAGGCAGTTTTGATACGGCTTGCTCAACGTTGCCCGTCGGTTAGCTTGTTTGCGCGGTGCGCAGCTCTGCGCACACAAAGGTACGCTGGTTTAAGCCTCATTTGGCTATCGGCACACATATTACGCTCAGCTCAGTTAGGGGCACATAGATTTAGCGTGTTAGACCACTGCTCAGCTACGGGCACTCATTTTGCACCAGTTAAACCACTGCTCATCTACGGGCAGATGCACTCACTCTGTTAAACTGTAGCTCAGCTATGAGCACATCTGGCATTTTTTATTCTTTTGTTACCTCACATGTCTTCAGTATAAATGGGCTATTTCATTACATTTTACATAAATTGTGGTTTTATGTGTACATATTTGTCAGGGACTCGTTTCCTGCTTATTTTGAAAAGAAAAAATTGGTGTTGTGGGGGCTCGAACCATGAATGGCTGCTCTTCAGCCAACATCTCTACCGTTACACTATTGCTTCCTGGCTTATTTTGCATATTTAGTTCTTATATGCTTTCCCACTGACTGCTAACTGTAGCTGCGCTACGGGCACGCCTGTGCAAATGAGCGCACTCACGGTTAAACATTTTTACAATTTAAAAAAAATATAAAACATGTTTATTTATATGTTTTCTGTTCATAGTCTGTGGGGGCATGTGTTGTGTTCTGTTTATTCACATTTCCGTGGACTCTGTCGTGGGTGTTTACTTTGGGTACTTTTCCTCTTCTGGGGGCGTGTCCGCTTACAGGGCTCGGTCTACAGACACGCCCTCTACTGTCTTACACAGACCGTGTTGGCCTTAAGTGTGATTCAGCATGCTCTCATTAATATGCAGAGCATGCTGACATTACTCCGTTTAACTGCAGCCTCAGTGTATGAGTTATAACTCTTACACGGAGGCTTCGTGAATCCTGCCCTATGTCTTAACAAGTTGTTCCCTGTTGTACTTTTGATTATAACCAAATATTTTATCCTACATACGTACAGAGCTTGCATTTTTACTAAAAAGCATGCTAAGGAGAAGCATTGTAGTCTGCCACCAGGTGGGTTCTCCTGTATGTGCACTGAGGAGATGATGTCGCAAACATTGCCAGCATAATAAACGTGGCCACTGTGCCTTTAATGAGTGAGCAATGTTGTCACCATTTCCCGTCTAGCTGCCAACAACTTCAACCACTCACCACAGCAAAGAAAAAAGAAGAGAGCTTGCTGATGCTTCCAACTGCAGTTACAGTAACCTGGACTAGGGCGAGTGTCCCTGTGTGAAGGAAACTCTGTCAGTTGAGCAGTATGTTGCCCGTGCTTCTACAAACATCTCCCCACCCTCATAATGGTCAGCACTTTTCCACACATGCACAAGCCACCATTAATCACAATCGTCTAACAATCCATGAAAACCCTTGCAGCATCTGGCAGCCAATTTCTACCCTGACAGGCATAACCCTGCTTTCCAGCCTTAAAAAAGACTTAAAAAGGAAAATGCCATGGGCATTCAGAAGTGATGCAGCTGAAACACTGAAGGAAATTTTGGTCTGAAATTTTCAGGATCATTGTTTAAGGGACTTCACTCTTATGTCAAAGTTTTGAATGTTACCACTCAGCATTGTTTATAAACAGGTAACACTACACAACATATCAACTGAATTCTAGTAGGTGAATGATTCCAACTGAGCAGCTAACATAGAGACTTCTTAGAAAAGTTTAGATTACCTATACATTATAAGTTTTTTACTTTAAATGTACTTTTTCTAAATGTACATACTAGTTTAATTGCTAACACATGGCCTTAGAAGGTCAATACAAACATCAGCCACATTCTGTGCTAAAAAAGAGGAAAGATAAAATGCTATAAGTGTTAGACCATGGGCCAGATTTATGAAACCTCCGTGTAAGACTTAATATGTCTTACTCGGAGGCTGCAATTGAACGGTATGATGTCAGCATGCCATGAATATTCATGAGGGCATGCTGACTCATCCGTAACTCTTACACGGACTGAGTAGGCAAGCAGGGGGTGTGTCTGACTGCCGAGCAGTCTAAATGTCCACGCCCTTGCAAGGTTTTAAAAAGCATAAAGTCAACAGTCAAGAGCGAGTCCGCTCAAATGTACATGTACCCAACACCACACTCCCTGACACTGTAAACCCCCATCAGAGTTATAAAATGAAAAAAATGTATTTTTTTTTTAATCCACAATATAGCTGCCTGTATTTGCGCTTGTTTGCGCGGGTGTGCCCATTGCTTAACCATAGTTAGCAATTGTGACATTGAAGAGCATATAAGAACTACTTATGCAAATTAATACAAATAGCAATAGCGTAATGGTAGAGCGTATGCACAAAGAGAAGGCATTCATGGTTCGAGTCTCACCACTTCCCTACTTATTTATGTTTTAAATCAGTATTTGAAATATTACCAGACAAATATGATTAAAATGTTATTAAAAGCAGTGACATGGCCAATGTATCAGTGAACAAAATATATATTTTTAAAAGACTCAGATATATAATAGCCTGCCATTAAGCAATGTTTTACACAGCTAAACACAGGTGCCCATAGTTTAATAGTGCTATACCCATCTAAACAGAGGTGCCCATAGTTTACTAGCGCTTTATCCAGTTAAACAGAGTTGCCTATAGTTTAATAGCACTTCACCCAGCTAAACAGAGTTGCTTATAGTGTAATAGCACTTTACCCAGTGCAATAGAGTTGCCCAAAGGTTAAAAGCGCTTTACCCAGTGCAATGTGTTTGCGCGGAAGTGCGCACCGTGCCAACCAGGGCACCGTAGGGCACCGGGGAGCAACGTAGAGCTAGGTTGCTTAAATGCAGCCACACCCCCTAGCCTGTCTAGACAGTAATAAAATAAAAGAGTGACAAGGTTCGAATCCAGGACCCTGTGCATCATAATCAAACCACAGAACCACTAAGCCATGACAGCTTAGGAGAAACAGCCACTATTAGCATACATATACATAGAAATGGTAGATTAACCATTACTAAGCAGGTCTGCAGTCAGCTTAGAATTCTCAGAAATGGCCAATCACAAAAAAGTGTGGGAAATGCGACATATTTAAGCCCCATAGGCGGGAATACTCACCATAACTGATTGTGGTACCCACTTGCGGTCAGGATAGCAGGCGTCGGAGATGGTAATCACTTTAGAGCTCAAAGGTGGGGCATTGAGGAGTCTAAATATATGGTTTGGCTCCTAGTCCACCAACATGAAGGCAGACTCATGCAGGGCCAGGTTCAATGGGGAGCATGCAAGGCAGAGGCGTGGAACCAGTTGGCGCATGATCTTACCAGTGCCACAGGCATTCCCAGGACTGGTGAGCAGGTCCGTCCCCCAGACTGGATGCCGACGCCAA
>NC_056737.1:238126284-238190101 GCF_019279795.1 Protopterus annectens
GCTTCTGGTCAGGTCTCGAAAGAGCAAGGGCCACCCAATGGGGATTCCTGAGGCTCTGGGTCTCTACACTTGGTCAGGATGTGTGAGGCAGAAGCAGACACAGGTGCTTTAGGGGAGGAGGAAGCCAGACATGAGGTTGATGATGTCTTAGGAGATATGACACTCTTCATGGCATCAAAAGCACCTCTGCTATGTTGCAAGGGAACTGACAGATCTGACGAAAACCATCGATACCCCCAGCACCGGGACAGTGGGCTCCAAACCAGAGGTAAGAGCCAAGCTCATCAGAGCTGAAGCCCCGAGAGGCAGAGTCGTAACCAGCAAGTCGGTCCAACTATCAGCCCTGGACCTGACCAGAGAGTGTCAGCTCCTAGTCCTCAATCGGCACCGAGGATGTCAGAGTGAAAACAGCCGAAGACACTGGAGCAGGCGTCAGCTCCGAGGGTTGCACGATCAACAGGCCCAACTCCTCCGGCTCTGAAGGACCAGCATGGCTCAGAGGAGGAGCAGTTTGAGCTGGTGCAAAGGTCTTCAGCTCCAAAGCCATTTGGGTCAAAGCTGATAAAATTTTTGCCAAGGCCGGTGCCAATAACAGCTTCTGCACCATGCGATCCACATCCACATCTGAAAGGCTGATAGAGGACCGAGATGAGCACACCGAAGGCGGTACCGACTGTAATAATGGACTCTTAGGAGCTTCGGATACTGGTTCCAAGACTGGGGACCGGCTCTGAAAAGAAAAGACTGTCGGTTCCAATGGCAGTGGAGCCAAACTCAAAGATTGTTTTGATTTTTTAGAGTCTTAGAACACTTTGAGGACTTGCTGGAACCATCTTTGTCGCTCAAAGCTTCTTGAAAGGATGGTTTCAATAAACCTCTGTCAATTAGTTTTCTTCTCCTTTCCTGCAGGACCCTGGAGGAGAAGGAATGGCATATAGAACAGCTATCCTGTAAATGCAGGGCTACTAGACAATACACACAATTTACATGGCTGTCTGTTACAGACATCTTTTGGCCACACTTTGGGCACTTTTTGAAACCAGACTTAGGGTTCTTCTCTTGGTCAGCCATTGAAAATTCTAAGAGAAACATTACTGTTACCACAAAAAATTCTAACAGTAATTATCCACAAAAAGCCTCAAATAACATCAGGCTAAGTCTCTCTCTCACACACACACACACACACACACACACACACACACACACACACACACACACACACACTATTGCAAATGTAAATATTAAAGAGACAGGAAAAGGTAAATTACTGTCACCACAAACTGTCTAAAACATACAATATGAGCAGACTATGCAAAGAAAAGAAGATAGCTGCTATAAGGTACAACACACTGTCTAAATATTCTAAGGAATATTTATGTCAGACAAAATTACTTTTAACTACAAAAACTGCAACAGTAATTAATAAATTAAAGCCTTTTCTAAACAAATTCAAGGGTTTATGTTAAATGTTCGAACATCCAAAATGTCGAACATTACGTGGTCGACACCAAATGTTCGACATTTGGATGTTCGAACATAAAAAAAAAAAAAAAAAAAGACAACACAGAAAAAAACACTTTAACAGTGTAGGCAGGTGGGCAAGCCCCTGTGCACCCCACACCCCCCTACTTAAATATACCAACTCCGAGACCGCACTTCAGTGCAGAAAAGGGAAATTCTCCTATCTGCATCGTATGGTGCCATTGAAATTCTATCTTCGAGCACTCAAAATTTTGAACGTTTGGTCTTGATCATGTAACATTCGAAATTTTGAGCGTTCGAAGATTTGACAGGTACCCGGCTAAACACACCACACAGCAAATTACGATACACTATCTAACTATTTAGCAAAAAAAAGTGACAAAAGGTCACTGACTAAGGGAAGGGACTAAAATGTAGTAACACACACCAAAGAGCTGTAAGAGCTTTATAAAACTATTTAAACTATCTAAATATAAGGAAATAAGTAAGTAGAAAAACAGTTTTACTGGCCTGAGCTTATGCAGAACCTCCGATCTATTGTAGCTGCAAACTAGATCTGAGGTAACTTTAGGTGTAACTGGGATAGGGACATGGCCTCGAGCTATTTGAAGACTTCGAGCTTTGCAATTGGCTGACTCGGAGCCGAGGGATCGGCTCCGAATCCATCAGTAAAGAATGAACGGCAAGATAGAACAACTTCACATCTAGTGTTACAGACAAGCTTAACATCATAGCCTAATAAGGGCTGTTGGCATTAATGAGTTAAATGCTTGTGGCTTGCTACTTATTAATGTATTTAAGAGAAAACACACAGAACTGGTGAAATATAACTGTTGGCATCCACCTTTTATGGGTGTGACTGCTTAGCTATAGCTACCATAAGTTAATAGTACAGTTGGCTCACTTTAACAGTATACAGAAAATGTGGCCTTAGTGTGCCATAGTTCTCTGGCTGGTGGCTGCAAGAGTTGTAAAAGTAAGAAGGGTTATGAGGACTGAAAAGGGTATTATTATTCTTATTAGCCTTTTCTAGGGAAAAATTTGTGTGTGAAACTCAAAAATGAGTGACTTCACCCAAGACTCTCTGCCATTGAAACATAGCCAAGATAATCTCATATTCTACTACAGCCTAAAAACAAAACTAATGCTCTTCACACCAAAACATTTCTCAGGCCAAAAACAATCCTTCAAGTACTCTCTGAAAATAAGACCAAAATAGATAGCAACAATCAAAGGTGCTGGGAGTCATAACAAATAAACACACACAATTTGATCTATGCATTCTCCAAGCTTTTTAAAATCACCAGAACCTTGGTTTATTACACAGAAGTAAACACTACATCACTGACAGCACTAGAAAAAACATTGCATCGATATGTTTTCGACCATCTCTCATTTATGCCTTCCGCATCCTTACTAATATTCATAGCACCAAAAAAATAAAATTGGACAGTTGTTACAACAAGTTTTGCTCCCAATCTACCTACAAGAAATCAGCATTACATACCCTTAAAACAACTATACTAACAAGATCTCTCACAGTATCTTAGCTACTCACAACTGTTTATTGCCCATAACCTAACTTCTTTAAACCAGAAATCTATCCAGCACTTTAAAATACCATAAAATAATACTCCTCAGACAGGAAAATATGATCTCAAAATAAATCACCTTACTCAACAACAAATCTAATAACACCGATGGTTATTCACTCTACTCCTGCTTTGTTTCTAAACTTTGGAACGCCCTAGCACTACACTTAAAGCAAACTGAAAAAAAACCCTAAAAATTTTCGAAAATCCACTTAAGCAGTGCTTAAAATAAGTCCTAGCTATACTCATGTTTAACCCCATGCTAATAACTTAACTCTAAGCACCAAAAACTACAGTTTAATTTACTATGTACTTTTTCATTACATCCTAATGCTATTATATTAAATTTTCTGCTTCTTAACCTGTGCTCTTTTTCAAAATACCAGTCACTCTTATATCATTTCTCACCATTGAAAGTTTATTTAAGTACTAATCATCTGGTATACCTCTCTCATTTAACCCTGTCTATCTACAGTACTTTTTCTCCTTTCACGTCAGCTTGATCTTTGCCCTCAAATCAAAGTACCCAATTTCATCACTCACAGATATCTACTGTTGTATTGCATGTCAATGAAGTTTCATCACAATCTTCACAATACTGCACAATTTCAATAATGCACATGTACTTTATTGCAAGTTTTTTGTTTGCTCCAGGTGCTCCTCGGTTTCTGTAATGCAATTGTTATTCTGTATGACTTTTATTCTGTATATTAATGTATGACATTGTATAATTTTTGTGTGGGGATTCTCTCCCCAGGTTTCTGCTGAAAACAGTTTTTTGACCAGCTAAACTTTCCCATTCAACAAATGGAAATAATTAAAATAAGTGCCAAGTAGTTTTAGCCAATATACAGTTACTATTCATAAAATAGTGCTGAAAGGCACAAGGCTGAAAGGTAAGTAGATGAATTCTTGGAAAGCCAGTGATCACAATTCGTCTCCTCAGCTCTGCAGTGTAAAGCTTATTTGGGTGTAACTGGTGTTGGTCATAGCACATGTCAGCAGAGCTCATTTACCTTGCACTCTAAAGACTGAGCACCTTGTATACACATACTTGCCAATGGCTTGTAGAGCTGCCCTGATGTATGAACTGATGGCTGTGGTGCAGATTTTGTACTCTGACAATGTATACAATTATAGAATATGGTCATATACAGTGTGAGTGAGATATTATTATATAGTGGAGGAGGAGGTACTATATTATGAGTTATATTGGCAGGAAAAGATATAAGGGCATATAAGGCCCCACTTAAACAAGTGTAGACATATGGGTTAACTGCTATGAAGAAATGTTCCAGTAGCTACAATGCACAAACAATGTCAATGTGGGAAGCTTTACATAACTGGAACATGTATGGCAAAGAACTGAACAAGGACAAGTAAAAACTGGGATAAAACATGGAGAACGTTTAGCCATTATAATAATGGAAAGTATCAGAAGAGTTATTGGCTTAGATGGAGTGAGGCCATATTGTGAAGGTCAAGATACAGACATTGTGCTTTAGCAACAGTAGAAACAGATAGAGGATGATTCTCAGATATATGGTACAGCTTAAGACACAGCTCTGATGCCACATAGTTTACACACAAAACACCCAAAAATGGGAAATGTTTGACCATATTCCATTTAAGGTCTTTGAAATTGCTACTAATCACTGCATGACTGACAGCAAAGTGGGGGATAACAGGTGAGCTACCCATCCTACACGATGTACACTTTGTGGTAAACCTTTACGAATCTGGCCTTATATGTTTCCATATAAAAATGAAATTTTCAATTTTTAAAAGCTGAAGCATAAAAAATTATATTATAGGTGCTTTTTTAAATTACACCCCAAGATAGAACTGTCCTTTTGCCTTTGATAAGAGGAAGAAAATATAAATTATTTTATGGGGAAGTATTCCAATGTAATTCCCTGAAAATGCTTTGAGAATATAATAATTTTGTGGACCTTTATGAAAAGGAACCAAAATAGCCAAAACTGGTCAGTAATAGGGTTACAGCTTTCTTGAAAATAATCAGTAGTAAATGGGTTAATGTGGTCACTAATTCCATTCTTCAAAGAACCCTAATGGTGTGCCATGTTTTCATGTACAAACCTGAAAAAAAAAGTCTTCCTTGTTTTTGTTAGATACTATATCATGAAGCCTCTCCCCACATCCTTCACAATTTCTTAGAGATGATGGAAGAGAAGACAAAGATATCTGTTTAAAAATGTTAAAACATATGTAGCATTACTTGTATATTCTAGAAATTAGTTACATAATTTTCAGAAGGGTTGTTCAAATCTGTAAACATTTAGTCTCTATAGCAAAAAATTGTGTAGAGACAAAACCAGGCTGCTTTCATAAAATAATAAAAGTTTATTCCAAAATAAAATGAGCGCTTTCACAGCTATAGATGCTGCTTCACCAGATATTTAAAAGAACTAAAGCTGCAGAATCAGCTTATATACACACCTAATCACGTTTAACAAGCCAATTAACTCTTAAAGAAGACTTATAATGCATAGAAGCAAATAGCATGCACAATACAATTCACAATGCAATAGCCTACATTATATAAAAAAAAAACTTTTATCTAAAAAGTGGACATGCCTTCAACATAGGTTTAATAGGTACTTTCTCATTTAAACCTGAACCATAATCAGCTCTTAGACTAGCTATCCATTTACTTTCCAAGCATTCAGTAAGATTTCTTATGTCACCTTTTCGTTGATTCACCTCAACTTTACCTATAACCTGAAATTTAAAACCATGTGCTGTTGAAGTTTCTTTCACATGTTTAGATAGGGCATTATTCACTGAGCCATTTTTAATGTTGTATAAATGCTCTCTTATATGATCTTTTAGTACCCCCGTCTGTTTTACCTACATAAAATTTGCTGCATACAATGCAGCAAGCCATCAGTGTTGCAAGTAGCAGAAACATTGAACACATGCTTTGTCTTCCGATCTGGGTGAAAAAACACACCTGAACTGAAAAATTACATTAATTACAAGAATGGCATGGTCTTATCACAGCTTTATCAGTCATTTTATTATGGTATTGAGATCTGCTCCTAATAAGCTTTTTTGGGTAACATAACATTTGTTTTAAACATTTTTTTGTTATAAATGAAGCTAGGATAGTCTCTATGATTATGAATGATTTCACTTCCATATATTTATCAGGTACACCCAGATACAGAGGTACAGAAGCAGATTTTACTCTACAGTAGTACTTCTAATTGTGTTTTTGTTATGTTACAGAGGACAGACCTAGCAAGCAAGTAACCTTTGATTTGATATATATCAGCCATGTAAGCCAAATAGCAAATAATCTGTAAATATTATACCCTGAATGAAAGGAAGCAAGCAACAATTTACTTTGACAGTTAGTCATGAATTTCTTGTATACCTATTTCCTTTCATGTACTCATACATAAATTGCTTCTTCTTTCATTGCTTGACTTGTGTTGCCTGTTTGCTCATGCTTGATTGCTTGCTATAAGCTGTAGGGATGCGTTTTAGCTCAAAGTAACTGCATAAGTCTTCTTCCAAAACTATAGTGTTCCAGAGAAAGAGCAGGGAATTATTTAATTGTAATTATTTCTCTTTTTCTGACTTACAGTGACCATGGAATGAGAAAGATGTAGCAATAGGAATGTTTGCGGAGGAGGTTAAAGCCCTCTCATAAAAAAGATTTATTTGCATTTGTGTTGTGCATTTCTAGAAAAAATATTTATTTTAGTACTGTTGGAGTGATCTTTTATATACTTTTGGAAGGCAGTGTTTCTTGAGAAGTGAGAAATCTAGGTCACGCAATATGTGCTAGCAATTCCCATGCATTATTACCTGTTTTCATGAGTATGAGATTCCTCAGGTGGCTGCAGTACAAGTACCCATTCCCCATACAATGGTCAATCTCTCCACCACAGTTTGCATGATAAACACTTCTGTGCTGCAAATTAAATTGATATGTTCCCCTTGACCCCAGCACAATATGTTTGAACTGCATGTCTTCCTGTGCCAAACAAGTCCCTTTAATTATATTATCTGCATTTCAGTTGTGTTTGTAGCTTTCTGACAAGTTCCTACTATGTCTTTTTTCTGCCTAGTGTATGCATATTTTTAGACTCTGAACCTCATCTTGGGACCTGCTATCTTGTCCAGATAATATACAAAATTAAGCCTGAGGCCAAAATGTCCTGGAATCTCTATTACTCATTTCAAATCAAATTTGTAAATATGTGAAATAAGAAATAAAGTAATTAGTAAAAGGCAGAAGAAAATTATTGTGTTAAATGACAGTAAAACATAAAAAGAACAGTTGTAACATGCTTGCTGTAAATGATTCTGATACTTTAAATATTTTAGCAAGAGCATTAATGTGATTTGCAAAATTGTT
The DNA here is from genome assembly GCF_019279795.1 of Protopterus annectens. Lineage (NCBI taxonomy): Eukaryota > Metazoa > Chordata > Ceratodontiformes > Protopteridae > Protopterus > Protopterus annectens. Next base: position 238,133,749 of record NC_056737.1, read on the forward strand.
TTTGCTGTTTCCTCCTTGGCCATGTATTCTTGAACATCTGATTGTCACCAAACCCTGATGACACTAGAACATGGATTGTCCTTTTTATGGAAAGCTGTTTTTTAGCTTTTTTGTCACCTTAAGTGCATATGGTAACTAACAGGGTAACCATTTGAAATATTGGGACCTGCTAGAGTGAGCCCTGAAAGCGGAGACTGAATGCCTGAAAGAACAGACTTACATATACCAAGTCCAAGAGGCCATTTCTCAGAACATTCCCTTTTCGCTGAGTTATGGTGATCCTGAAGTTAGTGTATTTAAGTTTGGAGGGGGGACTTGCCTTCCTCATGAGGAGGTTTTGCCACCCTCTACAAAAAGAAATTTAAAGAGGAAGAAAGATTTGAGATTTGCTATTTTCTTGTGTTTTCTTTTTTTTTTCCAGCTTTTCAGCATTCAGCATTTCGAGAGCAGACATTTCAGTAGGGAGCTAAATATCAGGTTTACTACTTGCTTCCAACCTGTCTGCTCTATACAACTACTTTGTCTGTTTGCCCTTCATTGAGGGTGAATGCTTATTACAAAAATGAGTTTCTTTGGCCTGTTTCAATTTACAGTGCTAAAGACAGTGACCTTTTTCTGTATAATCACTTTTAAAGGGTAGTGAAAGTGGTCCAGCTCTGTTGTAATTGCTGCATTGCTGGTTGCAGACCTAAATGGCAGGTATTTTAAACTGCAATCTATTGTTGCTTGTAGCTGATGTGCTTGTTGCTTATCTTTCTTTTGCATATGAAAATTGTTGAGTTACTGTGTGTCCCTCACACAAAGGCAAGAGATGGATGTCAGCTTCCTGTCAATACCCAATCAGATTTTATTTGCATCTAATGATCATCTCAATAGTCCTATCTTTGAGCAGCATCATCAGGAGTTTTTCCTTTATCTCACTACAAAATAGTTATACTTTGACTGTATATACCCAGACAGCCTCACCTGAGACCTGCACTATTTCTGCATGTATTACTGTTATCACCATATAAAAGATGGCCGCTTGGATATTGTATGCTGAAGATCAGGTTTCATAACAAATATTTTATGCTACTGTTAGTCAAAACACTACTTTTACAGCCAGGAAGCACTGACTGTAACCCTGGGATGAAGCTGTTACCATAGTTAGGACTACTTGTACACATCCAAGAAATTTGAAGTCACACCTTATGCTTAACTATAGGGTATAAAATAGTGGAAACATATGTAAAAATCAAAAATAGCATAGTTTAGTGATCAGAACCATTATTTAATGAGAGTTACTGAAAACTGGTTAAAGCCAGACATGTTATTTCCATCTCATATTTTCTAAGGATATGATTCCTGAGGACTAGTGTCGGTATTATGTTACACCTTTAAAGAAACAACTGGAATGTAGTGTCCATTGGCAACTCCTCAGGTAAGTATAGTATCAGGTGGCTGACATCTGACCTTATAGTCAGTGGCTCTACCAGAATTTCTTTAGTTGTGGTATACATCTCCCATCCAGTATCCATGATAAATCTACAGCAACTTGTAGCTAAACCTCTCTATTCATATATTGGTAAATATAGTACATCTTGATAATTTTAACAGTAACTTAAGAAGACACGTGGCATGAACTGAGTTGTTTTCATGGCTCAGAATGTAACTTGGGTCATGTATGTACCACAGAGCTATTTGTTAGGCAACAATCCACTAGTAGAGTGAGTAGTTGCCATCAAGTCACAAAGAGTAGATGGAGGACAAGAGTTAACCATGATGTGTGTTAGTGCTCACCAGCTAAGGCTTAATGTTCATCCAAAGGTTTAAATATCTTATAGTCACCTATTCTGCTAGAAAAGGAAGCAGGCAGTGCAATACTGTTCATATGTTTAGTCATGTGACTTCTTTGGACATAATATATATAGTGCTACAACTGTTTTCAGTTACATAGCTACCGTTACCAAAATGCTTGTCTATGCACAAAATGCATATTTCCCAATTTTTCCTTGGAAGACATGGAAAGACAGGTAGCACTGCATGTCCAAAAGCTATGACAACTGCTGAAGATTAGGAGTATTGTCTGGACTCATTATAAATAGAAACCCATTGCAACCATGAGGGATTTCCTCCTCAGGTTAGGCATTGTGCTAAAAAAGGATATTTTGAAGCATAAGTCATGGTAGCTTAGACATAAGTTGTAACAGCTTGCAAATAATCCCAAACTTTTCTGCAATAAATCATTTTCTTACAGACAGAGGAAAATGGTTTTGCATTCTTGTCTCTAATACCTCCTCAGTGACACATTGCTAGCAGACCGAATTGTGAAGGAATCTGCCCACAGCAGTCTAGCCCACTTATAATCACACTCTTGTTCGCAGTCGTAGTCTGTACAAAAAACTGGACTTCATTAAAGAATTCAACATTGGTTCAGTTTATGAGAAAAGTTGTTTATGATTTACTACAATGAATTTATCATTAAAAACATACAAGGCTTGGTAATATAATTTATCCTTTATTCATTTCACAACTGAATGTAAAGAAAATAGAAACCATGCTGTTATATGTGTATCGACACAGTTCTTTGTGAGTTAGTGATGTACAACAAAGAATACACAGACACACAGTAAAACCACGTTGTAATGGAGTCATGGCAGGTACATCAAAGAACTTGTGTATATATATATATATATATATATATATGAAACCACGAAGCACCGATGTTCTTTCATCGGGAAATGACGGGAGGATGAAAACGCATTTGTGGTGATAACAGCGTTTATGGTTTTATTCTGAAGAAAGTGTGTTTCAGTAAAGCTTGTTTGTGTGGAAAATACCAGTGGAGTCGTGCCTTGGTGGAATTGCTCTATTTTTTCTTGGTTTTGGCTGCTTTTTTTGAGCAATTTACTTTCCTGTTCATTTTGGCAAATGAGCCACTTGGCCATAAAAGTAAAATAATAAAATGGTCACAAATTAAACCATCCTAAGTGGGGGACTTTGCCCCAAACACCCCAATGTGGGGGGAGGTTGCACCCCCCTAACTAAGTATACCAACTCCAAGATTGCACTAATCATGGGTAAACGGCAAAGTTCACCCTGGTGGTCAAGTGGTTCATTTCCTGGTGAAAGAACTTCGGTGCTTCATGGTTTCATTTTTTTAATGTTTTGTTGAAGTGTCTCAGCGAAATGGAATTCTGGTAAGTGGTCTTTCAAAAAATCAAAGTAGACCCACACATATATATATATATATATATATATATATATATATATATATATATATATATATATATATATATATATATATATATATATATATTCAGGGATCCACTTCTAGTACTCGGATGGTTATATCATCAGAATATCATCAGATTTTATTATTTTGAGATGAAAATTATGAAAATGAAATACCCAAATGGTGAATTTTTCTCAGGACAAGTAAACACTTGCCCAGACATTAACAAGACACACACCAGAGTAAATAAAACCCTCCTTGGTGGTGGGCTATGGCCTTCACCCTCCTCACTGTATGTACCATCTCTGGGATCAAACTATAGTGTAGAAAAGGACATGTTGGGCAAGTGTTTACTTGCACTGGGAAAAATTCATTTGGGCATTTCGTTTTTGTGATTTTCATCTCACAAAAATGAAATTCGTTGATATGACCATTCGAGTATTAGAAGGGGATCCATATATATAGGTTTACATACATTTGTGTGAAAGACATTCTATTGTGCAGAACATCAGAATGTCGAGCGCACAAACATCTGTAAACCAGATAGTCGACTACACTTATGCAAATGCACTACTGCATTCGCATAAGTGTAAGTTGACTATCTGCAGAGAGATTATGGTACAGTGGGGTGTGGAAATTCATCCTCATCCCTACTGTAGTGCAATCTCGGAGTTAGAATATATAAGTAGGGGGGTGTGGGGAGCAGAGACCCCCCCACATGGTGATTTGTCATAATGGAATCTGATTTACATCACCTCCTATACAGCTATCACATGGTGGTTTCTACAACAATGTCGTGTCAAATGCGTTGAGCATTTGGTTTGACATTGTCTCAGTTCGTTTTGTTTCATTTCGGTATTACTATTCATTTTTCCTTTCGAAGAAACAATAGTAAACCATATATATATATATATATATATATATATATATATATATATATATATATATATATACATTCCCTCTCAGTTGCTTAAACTACAAAAATGCCAAACATTATATGGCTGAGACATTTTGGAAGTTCGAACACAGTGAATGAAGATGGCCACACATTGCAGAATGAGAAATTTGCTGTTTTCCCCAATGGAATTCAGTCTCAGAGTTGGTATATTTAAGTAACAGGAGGTGTGGGGGGCACAGCCCCCATGTGGGAGGTGCAGGGGGCTTGACCCCTCCAAAAAAAACAAAAAAAATGTTTGTTTTTATTTTATTTTTGAACTTCCAAGATGTTGTTTATATGGTCTCGGCCATATAACATTCAGTATTTTGGCAGTTTGAGCAACTGATTGGAATTCATATGTACACATCAGAGAGGGAGAATAATCTGAGATACATCAGTCTCACAATTTGTATACATTGTCCTTGCTCCCAGATGCATTCTCAGTCTTCTGATGAATGCACTTACAATCCTCATTCTTACAACAGGAACCAAATAAAGAGAATTTTGAAGAGTAAAGGGTCTTTACTGGTACAGTAAAAAGGAATAGGCCCTGAGGAGGCTACTAAGATGAGAGACAGCTATTGAAGTATCAACAAATAAAATAGGTTATCAGACCCAATTTTACTCCTAGCAATGAACCTTTAAACACTCTTCTGCAGAAACAAGCATTTTAATTGAAGGGCTGCAGAAAGAGTAATATACACTGCACCTGAACAAATGAGTGAGGTGTACAGTGGTACAATCCCTTCCATGGAGCAACTAGAAACATCCTTGGATGGTTTATGGGTCACACCACAGATCTTTCTTATGGCTGCAGCAACTTTTTGTCAAAGGTGAAATCAACATCTATAACTGTACCTGATGCTTAGTACTATAATCTGCCTTAAATGTTTTCTCTCCTTGTGGTAGTTAAGGAATCCAAAGGAAAACTATCATAAATATCAATGGGTTGAATGGAGAAAAACACAAGTCCAGGAGCTGGAAGATCTTCAACTTTTCTTGCTTGGGATCAGAACTGATACAGAGGAGATAATGTTTTCAGAAGTGATCATGTGACGGAAATGTGATGGGTCATCCTGAGTAGGAAAGGTAAAGGGAGAAGGGAGGTTCACAGGAAACAGTACATAGGTGCAAACTACTATCTGGATATCCAAAAGTACATTTTCATAATAATGGTTGGAGATGCATAGAATGGACTACAGAATGGATGGTGGACAAGGAATCCACTAAAACATTCAAAGAGGGAGTGAGACAGTTAAATAAAGTGCATAGGAGAAGATAGAGGCGAATGTGGTAGAAGATTAAATACAAATAACCAAGAAGTGTTATGAAGCTGGAAAAAGCAAACCACAGCAGATATTCCCAGATGCTAAACACACATGAAAGGGAAGATTTGATGGACTTGCTGCCTCTTTCTGTCATCAAATAAATGAAATGTAATGTAATAGTTGGTTTTAGGGACCACTTGCTTTCCAAAACATGGTTACGGTGCCACATTTGCTAATATTGAAGGCCAAGTCATTATTTTTACACCAGGTTTAGGCTGCATACAATTCCCTGGAAAATGATTGTGCTTAAGAGAGAGAGACAGTGCAACCCAATGTGCAATTAGCAGCAAACATTGTGAACTACAAGCTAGTGGTGTTAACTAGTTCAACTAAAACGAAGATGCTAAAAAGAAGTTGGTCAAGAACTAGTAACTGCAGCCAGCATGTATGCTTTGTTCTTTTCCTAAAACAGGACTACATACTAGATAAATGGAAATCTCTTGTTGATGGCTCCCATGAGTAATGTAACTTTTCTAGTATCTGCCACATTTTTCAGATTTGTTTAATTACTTTCAGCTTTGACAAAATTACTGATGAAGCTAATGAGTAAGAAGAGAGCTGACTTAATAAGTTTGATCCGCTCCCATGGCATATGCTCCACTACCAAGGACATAACATGGATTCAGGGAGGGTAAGAGCAATACTAATATAGTTTTGTGCAAGATGGGCAAATGGTTACTAAAAGTTTTAACTCTTATTCACCAGGAACTATGGCGATATGCCAATGACATTACACTGTGTGCCAGAGATCATTTTACTTTCATATACCGTAAGGCAGCACGTTAAGACTTTCCACTAGTGTACCCCAGGGGCTTGTTACACATCTGAGAGGTTAAAAGCATGAGAATTGTTACTGTTTGACAGAGGGTGGTCTAATAAAACAGACTATGTATTATTTTCCCTACAGATAATATGTTGCTATTAATACCTAATCACAGGAATTGTGATGAAACAGACTTTGTGTAATTTTCCTTGGTTAGACACTGTTGCAGTTAACAATCACCAGGGTGAGACCTAGAATAAAAGACTTATGTAATTTACTTTATTTTTAGGATACAGCTATGACTGTACACCAATAGAAGTCCTGGTGAGAGAAAGAAAGAGACTTTTAAGCTGTTCTTTAACTTGCTTGACTTCTTTACAAACTGTTACTTGAGAACCGATTGCAAGATGCTAATTGAAAGGTGCTGTGAAGCCCATCTTTTCTGTTTCTATTTTTTTAGCGTGTTTCTAACACAAGATCATCCGGTCAGTAGGAAAAGACATATTTCCCATTCTCAGTGTGCCAAGATCTCATAAATGTCACAGCTGACACCTTTCAATCAGCTGTGCAACATTTGAATGTTCTTCTAGTTGATGAATCAAGATACTTCTGAAAATATTTGACCAACAGTGCCTTCGGTCCATTCAATTGTCCCCACTAGATAGATAGATAGATAGATAGATAGATAGATAGATAGATAGATAGATAGATAGATAGATAGATAGGATGCATCAGTCCATGCATACATATTTAACGAACTTCTGAGTAAAATTACTTGAATGATGAGTAATGTGTCTCAGCCTTTCATAAAAATGTCTCATTCTTTTTTCTTAAGTATAACATTTACTGCATTGTTTCAGCTGTAAGGATGATTTATATATGATTGACTCTGTCTTTGTGCTTTGGTAGCAGAAGATGGCATCATAATCTCTGTTACTTATAGTCGATATAAACATGGGTGGGGAGCATATGCAGCCTAGAATTGTCAGTACATATAAGTTCATAAGATCATAAGTTTAGTTTACCTGAAGGCTACTAATGAACACTAACTGTCTTAAACTAGGTTTAAATATCCAAATGTTAACCTATTCAACAAGCGTTATTTTGTATTAATTCAAGCTTATGGAATTGCAGATAGCATTGATTTTATGCTGCAGTGATACATTGTGTTAAGTAAGAACTTTTCATTTTGGTTCAATTTAAATAAACCCTAACATTTGAAGTATTAGTCTTAGATGTACAATGGGTAGTGTATATTTCAAGATTTAGTAATGCACACAATTCATCATGATATGGTTTATAAGATAATATCAGTTTGTTCATGGGTACCTTTAAATATAAAACATGCCAAATTTGCCATAGCGCCCAATTTTATTAAAATTAAAACAATTAACACATCACAGTAAAACAGGTAAAACATTAAAATTCATCAAAAATCAGAACATGTAAATACTATTTGACATTTTCTGTAGGTAGTGTGAGAACCACTCGCCAATCATACTTTCCCAAACACCAGCAGCATTAAATCCCTCTGCTCACTCTGTCAAAACAATCAAAATTTTGAAGCAGCATACCACTGTTCACCTCATGATTGCCAGAAACTAACCAACATTCAAAAAGGGGTCCAGCCCAAGTCCATCTTAGTCCTGCCCACTAAAACTTTAAAATAACCTGAAAAAAACAACCCATACCTAAACCTAAAGGGCTGGACAATGAGATTTGCACTAAAACCCACATCAAAAAGACCAAAATGTACCCAAACTAAACATAAAAATAATAAATTTCCACTCCTTGTTACTTCACTTGTCCCAATGGCCTTCAATAAATACACCACACCAAATTAAATTTGATGACCTTTATTAAACTTCCATAAACATAAAACTTTAATTTAGTGATCACAGCATGGACGTCCATATGAACCATTAACTAGGGCAGCTTAACTTTGCTCACCCTTTACTCCAAAATCTGATCCCTTACCCAGTTACATTCATACAAAACCAGTTAAGCCTTTCTTTGCACTTACCTCAGTTCCTTCAAAACCTCCTGTTTTCACAATTTAACCTTTCCATCCCCACCACACTAGCCTTTTTCTACTGCCATCTCGGCTCCAATTACTATTACTACCTGACTCTTCCCTGAAGATGTCCCTGGACAAATTGGTTTGTTCCCAAATCTCATTTTCTACTCCTGGCAACATTCACATATTTAACACTTTCATCCCCAACCTTAATCCTACCCTGCGTAATAAACAACTCTAAGTAATATATCCTTACCCCGCCTTACCTTCTTCACTGAGGAGGTGTCTTAGGACAAATATGTCTGTTAGCAAACTCTATTTGTCTATAGACACCTTTAAATATAAAACATGCCAAATTTGCTGTAGCAATCAATTTTATAGAAATTAAAACAAATTGTACACCACAGTAAAATAGGTAAAACACTGACACTCGTTAAAAACAGAACATGCAAATATTACTTAACATTCTGTATGGGCAGTGTGAGAATCGTTCACCAGCCATATGTCCTCAAAACCAGCAGCACTAAATCCCTCCTCTCACTCTGACCAAGCTCAAATTTTTGAAGAAGAATACACTGCTTACCTCATGATTATCTGAAAGCAACCACCACCGGAAAAGGGGGAACAGAACAGTGGTTCAACCTGAATCCTCTTACACTACCCACCAGCCTAATAAGTCAGGCTGTTCCCCCCTTTTTCTGACATATCCCTAACCAAATCTTGCAGAGATAAGGAAAAATGCACATTAAGTAAATTCAAGGCAAAATCATTTAAATAAACCCCATTCATCCTGTATCATCTTGATTCCCTGTCATCAAAATCCCTGTGATCAGTGACATACAAATCTAATCTCCTTATGATCCTAGCAACTCTGTATTTACAAAGCATCTATCTCTTTTCAAACCCATACATTTATCTGCTTGCCTCTACACCAGACTATGTATAATCTCTAACCAAACCATTGTTATCTAAGGAAATTTCTTTTTTCTGCCTACCAAATCACCAATGATCTGAGCTAATAGCTTCCTTTTAGGTGTCAAACCCAGATCATTTCCCCCAAATGAATTCCTAAAATGAAGAAAATACCCAATGCTGCTTGTATCTCCTCAAACCTCCTCTTGAGCTGGTGCCACCATAAACCTGTGAAAACATGCCAAGACATATTTCACCTGCCTTTCTCCTGGCCCAGTATGCTTTCTCCTGGTCTGATTAATACTTTCTTCACTGTCCAGAAAATATTTTTTTCCATTTTTCCCAGAAAAACAAGTGACCCAACATGAGAATATGTTGACCTGCAAAATAAAAATTACACTATTATACAAAACAGCCAACTATATTATATAACATAAAAACTATAGATAACCATCTCCCCGCACTTTGAATCAACTCCACTTATCTGCCCCCTCCACTAATAGTGAAAGAAAAGAGTGAGCTGAAAACCTGTCATCTGCAATAATTTGGCTTTCCAGAGCTTTCCATACTACTTTCATGAACTGCACTGCCAAACTTGTCTTACCATCATCTGATCGAAAAACCAACTCATTCATAGCTCTCCCACAAAACCTCTGCAACTGCTTAGCTCACCCCACTGGGCAATCTTTCAAAGTTGTTGTGGAACACTACATACTGCCCTCTCCCCTACTTGATCTGTCTTAGAACAGTGCAACCATATTACCTCAGCAGAATCTTACATAAGTCTTTCCACAAATGGGTACCCAACAATTCTCCATCTCTAAATGCACCCATATTTATAAACAGAGCCAATACTGCTAAATTGTGTACTCTGTCAGATTTCCATTTAATAGCACTGTAAGCAACTAGGAAAATGACTATCCTCTATCAACCCAATAACCATTTCCCAGCTTTTATTCATCCTAACAACCACCCAAGCCATTGTCACATCCCTTAAACCTACTGAGTAGTTGTTGCACTGAAAGCAACTAAATGTACTTTGATCAACCTTAGTGCTTCTTCAAAGGACCATTTGTGCACCAAATATCACATTACCATACAACTGACCTCTTCCTCTCACAAGCTGGCAGCTGCCTAACAAAGGAAGAAAAAGTATCTAATGTTGAAGTATACACGTTCCATGTGGAACTTGCCCAGGATTGTTGGCTTACCCAACTGGCTACGGTTTTACAGATTTTCAGTATACCACACCTCTTCTGACAAAATCATCTGTTCCTTTCTTCCGGTGGAAGAGATCAAAACTTGCTTATTAACAACCTGGAATATACCAAGCTGAAAAACTGAAGTTAATTAACAAACTCTGCAAAATTAATTTCTGCAAAATCAATTTAGACTTAGCTGCTTTCCTAGACAATACTGAAACACTGATTTATTGTTAGACAGAAACATCACCCTTCTGTTCTGCAACATTTCCTTCCAAATGACAGATGCTGCCCACATGGGCATTTGTTCCAAGAATGCCATTTCTTTGGCCACTCTTTTGACCAACCTGCCATGAACCACTCACTGTCAAAATAAGCCACATACAGTTGGTACATGTTGCATCCATAAACAATAGCAACTCAACATTCATTAACCCCTCATCGTGCCAAAATGAAACACCATTGAAGCTCTTAGAAACACCAGCCATTGACTCAAATCCTCCTTGACTAATTGAGTAATTCTAACCTAGTGACGTTTATTTTTCCCACCTCTCAGCATTGCTCTACAACAAAAAATACATCAATCAGAGCAATTCTGTAACTTCCTTTTCCTGCTTTTCTTTTTCCTTAAAATCCCTTAACTTCTGCAACTTTTCTGCGGCAGACAAAACAAACCCTTCAATATCCACTGTCAACCCTAAGAAATTCAACATTTTATTCAGGCCCTCAAGTTCGTCCTGTGCTAATGGTATACCCATCTCCCTACACATGTCTTTTAAATGCCATCTTTCCTACTTCTGTTCCTTCATGACACTTCCCAGTCAGCAAGAAGTCATCCAAATAATGAAGTGCTCTTTCATTAGTGAACCTCTTTTGTCAAATACAGTGTAATGATATGCTGAATTTCTCAAATATAGCACAAGAAACAGCACAATCCATGTGCATGGCCCTGTCAAAGTAATGTTTCCCATCCAAAAATATACCTAGCAAGTGACAATCCACATCTCTAATCAATAACAGCCTAAAAGCAGCCTCAAAATCCAATTTAAAAAAACCACAGGTCCACAGGTTCAAACTTAACCTTAACCCTACCTTGCCTAACAACAACTCCAACTAACATACCTCTCACCACCCACCCCCCTACAGCCAGGAGGTGTCTTTAGACATAAGGTCTGCTAGCAAACTATATTTATCTCTATGGCAGGTGTATACAAGAGTGTAAAGATCAACAAAATTCAATGTAACTTAGATCACTGATTGGTGGAATCTTTTTAGTATTTTTTCTTTGAACTGATTCTAAATAACAGTACCAAAATCCAGTAGCATCACCAAAGAATGCTCCAGTACACAAATTAGAAGAAAACAAAAAAGGAGCGTAACACCATAGACATAAAACTGGAACTTTAATACAACAAAAACAAGAACGGGATAAGCGCTTTCAACATGTGCCTTCCTCAGATCCTGAAAACAATTCCTACACACAACTATTTAAGAACCAGCTAATCAATCTAGTTAAAAGGCAATTAAGCAAGTAAAAATGAGGCAATGAAACATAGCAACTCTTACTCCCCATTTGCACAGTACACTTGTAACAAAAACATGTTTTAAAATAACTTAGATCCAAGCTTAGAACAAAACACACTTACTCCCTATTTGCATAGTGCACTTGTAACAAAAACATGCTTTAAAATAACTTAGATCCAAGCTTAATACAAAACTACAATTTTAAAGTCAATCAGCATAGATTATTAAAAACTTATAGTAAATAAATAAAACACTGCTGTCATAACCATTACACAGCTTGTAAATCTGTTAAAAACTCAAGAGTTCATAATGTTAACATATCAGGTTCACAACCATAATATTAAAGAAGCAACAGTCTGATATACAACAAACAAATAACTGTTGTTATCACATAGAAGTCTGTTGAACACTCAGAATTTATATTATGAACAAAATAGACACAAAACTCACCCATTAATAGCAGAGTACACTATAACTCCTAACTTAAAATATGTCATGTTCACATCTCTGAAAGAAATGAAAGCATGCATAAACACCTATTCTATAGAAAGTGTACAGAAGGAATATTACAGAGCTGACATCTGTAACAAAGACGGATAGGAAGTAAAAAATAAAAAATATATAATGAGCTTCCTTAATGGCAAAAAGTCAATCTTCATTTCTTCAGGAATGGCTTAAGTGGAACAACACAATTAAGCCCTGGGAAACAATCAGCCCTTAAGTCCATTATCCATTTAGATTCTTCCATTTCCATTTGATTTATTACATCCCCTTCTCTTATAGTTGGATGAACCATTGCAAGGACCATAAATCTAAATGTATGGGTGTCATTATATCGAATATGAGCATACAACGAATTTGTAACAACCTTAATGTGTAGATCAGATCGATGCTTAAAAATTCTTTCTTTTAGCATCCTATTTGTTTTGCCCACATAGAAACATGGGCAAAAAGTACAGGTAGCAATGGGGTCTGAGGAAGGTTAACATTTACTTAAACAAAAGCGCTAACCTTTTATTACATTTTATTGTGGAATAAATTTTCATATTATTTTAACCTTGGAGTGGTGATTCGTTCCTGGAGATACAGCTGATACTTTGCCTGTTTCGTTTTTTGTTTTTCAGTTGTAATAGTGTGTTTCGTTTTAGCACTTACCCTATCATCAGTCCCCAATATATGCCAATTATGATATATTATATCCTTAATCAAAAGAGTATCAATGAGTGTGTAATACTAAACTTCACTAACTGTTCTCTGCTCTTCATTCTCTTAGGGGTATTTTCCACTCCATCCATATTGGGACTAGATAAATACACTTTCCCTGTGGTGTTTCTTTTACTTCTGGCTTCAGTGCATGCCTCATTTACCTCTCTTTTATGGTAACTCCTGACTAGGAACTCATCCCTCAGGTTCATCAAACTATTTTCAAAGTCCTGATCTCTTGCATGTAATTTTGAAATGCGTATAGCTTGATTATTGATGATGTTCCTAAAAATATGGGGAGGGTGCATACTAGTGTGGTGAACATAACTATTACGGTAGCAATCCTTCCGATACAATTTAGTGTACACATTGCCAGTGGTTCCATCCAACTGTATTTTTATATCTAAAAACTCAATGTGGGTACGAGATCGATTCATGGTAAACCATAAAAATTCAGTACTTTTATTTAAATGTTCCACAAATTCACATAATCATTCCTCACTACCCCCCAAAAAAGGAACAGGTCATCAACAAAATGATGAAAAAATAAAATGTCACCTTTGAAAGCATTGTCATTCATCATAAAAGTTTGCTCCCATTGCGCCATCACCAAATTGGCATAGCTATTGGCTGTAGGAGTTCCCATAGCTATGCCTGATATTTGTAGGAAATATTTCCCATCAGATGTAAAAACATTAAATTCTAAGACAAGCTTTCTAAAAGTGGGGTTGTCTCCTTTTTTACTGTGTATTTTGTGTGGTGTTCCAGCCTAGTTAACCATGGCAGAAGGAACTGACAATATGGACTTTTCTACTAAACGACATGATGGGAATGTATGCCTGCAACATTTTACACAACTGCTTTCTATGGACTCTAATCCCCTTCTGAAAGGTGACTTTACTTCTCCTGTAGACTATGAAAGAGATGAGGTTCAGGAGCATATGGATATTCGACAGCAACTACTGACATTAGAGAATGACCTATACATGCTGAAGAGACTGCAATACAAGCGGATGCATATGGAAGCCAGTATAAAACTAAGTAGTCCCTAGGGGCTTACGTGTTTTAAATATGCCATCTTATGGGACTCTATATCCTGAGCTATTAGTTAAATGGCAACAGTTGAATATAGACACTAGCATTCAATATATGCAACTGATTATTGACTTTTTTTCACCTTTAGAAAATGAATTAGGTGAAAAAAATACGTAGTGCACAAGAAACATTGTATAAAAATTCACAAGATAGCCTAATAGATGTTCATATCTCTGAATTATTTGAACAGATTAGCGTTTATGAGTGCAAGCTGCTACAAACGAAACAGAAGAAACTCAAAAAAGATGTAGTCGATTTCCAAAAGGGCAATGTCTTTGCATGGCCGAAAGAACAGAGAGCGAATGCTCCCCAGATGGAAGGATGCGTTAATACTGTTAGGAATAGAGATCAACAACTTCAACCTACTACATCTGGCTCTAATTAAGCCATTTTGTCATCTGTCAGTGATACTATCCCTTTAAAATCACTACAGCAAGGGATAGAGTCTACTAATGTGAATACACTGTCAGGTTCGACAATTGAACAGACAGTAAGACTGAAGGTCACTACAGCCAATAAGTAGATGGCTATAGTGGAACCTGAATCTGCCACCAATCAGGCACATTTTTTTCCAGTTCTGCCCCTCCCCTTCAGCCTACATTTGAAGAGGAGTTTAGAAATGGAGCCAGAAAGAAGGAGATTCAAAAGGAAACCGTTGCTAGGGGAAGGACAAGTGCAGACCCTGAAGAAAATGTGGCAGAACACTTACTTTATAATATTTCGAGCAGAATACTGGACAAAGATGAAGCCGATGTACTGAACAAGGGCTTGGGCTTCATTCCTGCAGCACAGGGGTATTTACCTGATACATTGACTGAACTGAGACTTTTTGCTCGCAACACAGCATTAAAAGTGATATATGGTGTAAGTAATATAAATAATATTGAAGAGAACTTATTCAAGAAGCCTAGTGTTTTTATGCCTGTTCTTCCATCTAGTTTAGAGATTTTTGTGAAAGCTTGTGAAAATGAGTTATATGAAATGTTTTGCTTTAATTGGAGAGAAAGAACATTTTACCACATGACGTTTAATGAAAAACAAGCTCTAAATAGACTCAAGAATGATAGAGAAATAATTATAAAGCCTGCTGATAAGGGACATTCTGTAGTAGTAATGGATAGACTGTTTTATTTAGAAGCTATAAATAATTTGCTGTTAGATGTGAATGTGTATAGGATGATTGATGTAACAGAGGTTAATATGCTGGCAGACAGTTTTAACCGTCAAGTTAGAAATTGTTTTTTGGAAAATTATATAACAGAAGATTTGCTTAAATATTTTATTACTGAATGTCCTATTGTCCCTAGTTTTGTTGGACTTCCAAAAATTCACAAATGCATTCTGAACTGTCCGTTTAGACCGATTGTTTCGGGGGCAGGATGGATTACTAAGCCAGTATCAGTATATCTGGAAAAACAACTGAGACCATTAATAACACAATATAACTTAATACTACGGGACTCAGAACATTTTTTGAGAGATTTTTATGCCTTTTTAAACAATTATAGGCTTACAGGGGAAGAGTTTTTAGTTACTCTGGATGTCATATCCCTTTTTACCAGCATACCTAATGAGAATGGAATATGCTATCTAAGAGATTTCTTACTACAGGAAGGCTCATTTAGTGTAGAGAAGGTTGATTTGATTAGTTTTATGTTAGAGCTTGTCTTAGAGTTTAATGTTTTTACATTTGATGGGAAATATTTCCTACAAACGTCAGGTGTAGCTATGGGGACTCCTACAGCCAATAGCTACGCCAATTTGATGATGGCGCAATGTGAGTGAACTTTTATGATGAATGACAATGCTTTCAAAAGTGACATTTTATTTTTTCGTCATTTTGTAGATGACCTATTCCTTTTTTTGGGGTGGGGGGGGTAGTGAGGAAAGATTATGTGAATTTGTGGAACATTTAAATAAAAGTACTGATTTTTTAGGTTTTACCATGAGTAGATCTCGTACCCACATTGAGTTTTTAGATATAAAAATACAGTTGGATGGAACCACTGGCAATGTGTACACTAAATTGTATCGGAAGGATTGCTACCGTAATAGTTATGTTCACCACACTAGTATGCACCCTCCCCATATTTTTAGGAACGTCATCAATAATCAAGCTATACACATGTCAAAATTACATGCAAGAGATCAGGACTTTGAAAATAGTTTGATGAACCTGAGGGATGACTTCCTAGTCAGGAGTTACCATAAAAGAGAGGTAAATGAGGCATGCACTGAAGCCAGAAGTAAAAGGAACACCACAGGGAAACTGTATTTATCTAGTCCCAATATGGGTGGAGTGGAAATGACCCCTAAGAGAATGAAGAGCAGAGAACAGTTAGTGAAGTTTAGTATTACACACTCATTGATACTCTTTTGATTAAGGATATAATATATCATAATTGGCATATATTGGGGAATGATAGGATACGTGCAGTAGCAGGAGAGAAACCTTGTTTTATTTATAAAAATCAAAAAACATTGAAGCAGATGCTCTGCTATACAGATGGATTAGAACATAGATCCATTATGAACTTTGGGACTAGGAGATGTAATACATGCTCGTTTTGTCAGTATATAGAAACTAACACCTTGTTTGTCCATCCATTGAGTGGGAAATCCTTCAAGTTTAAGGCCTCAGGTGACTGTGAGAGTAGGAATGTGATTATTTAGCCCACTGTGCCTGCTGCAGTGCGTTTTATGTTGGTAAGACCAACAGACAGTTAAGGGAGAGAATTCATGACCACCTTTACTGTTTTAGGAGACAACAGGAACATAATGCACTGGCTAAACACATGTTACAACAAGGGGACAATCACTATTTTTGCTTTTCTATTATTGACACTGTCA
Organism: Protopterus annectens; assembly: GCF_019279795.1. Taxonomy (NCBI): domain Eukaryota; kingdom Metazoa; phylum Chordata; order Ceratodontiformes; family Protopteridae; genus Protopterus; species Protopterus annectens. The sequence continues at coordinate 238,150,794 of NC_056737.1, forward strand.
CTGAAACCATTAGGATGGGAGATTTCAATAACAGAACTGAACAAAGGGAGTTGAGATGGATTTTTATGTTAGCAGCCCATAATCTACCTTGGCTGAATGATTATGTATCTCTGAAACCCGTGTTGAAAGGTAAGAAGATCAGGAAGAAAGCTATGTAATTTTGTGATTTATAGATAGGGTTATACCAGCATTTTTATAGTTAGACTATGTTTAGACAACATATAATATAATATAATATAATATAATATAATATAATATAATATAGTATAGTATACGTTAGATGTTTTTTCTTTATTTATACATACAGTATTTTTGAATATTAGGAAGAAAGCTGTTTTATTAGTGATTTACAGATAGGGTAGTATTAGTATGTTAGATAGTATAGCAGGTTATTTATTTTTATTTTTATATATATATATATATATATATATATATATATATATATATATATATATATATATGGCATCTTTATGTATGTTCTTTGTATGTTTCTTTTATATCATATTATATGCTGTTTTTTTATATATTGCCTTGAATGAAATTGTGTGCTTTTTGAGTGTATTTGCATTTTGAATGTACTTGTTCTTTTAACTCATTTAAATAATTAATTGGTTATAGTCATGTGACACATGATTCAAGGCTTTTAAAGTTTGGGATGATGTTTTTTTGTAATCTTTGGTCTGTGGAAGCAACCAGGGCTGGTTGCGAAAGCGCTTACCTACAATAAAGAGCATTGGATTTATACTGGATTTTACAGTGGTTTTTGCTCCTTCAGTGTGGTTTTAGCAGTATTAGGAGTTTACGTTTTTTGTGGACATTTGCCTTGGTGTGTTTACTCCTATACTTCATAACTGGGCTTCTCCTTCTTTTTTACTGTGTTTACTGATAACCAGTTAATTCTCAAATAAACTGATATGGTATACGAGAGATGTATTTACACAATATCACTGGAGGCAAAGCTCTCACATAAAAGTACTCATAATGTCAATAAGGTTGTCAGAGGTACACACTTTGGTCCCATCATGCACAATTCAAAGCAGACATATCGACCCACATATGCTGAGGCACTTAAATGTAACCTTCCTAAACCACAAAGACCTCCTATATGAAGTACACATAACAAATACCCTCAGCAACCCCAAATGCACTCTTTCAAAACAACACCTACATCGACACATAGTGCTACATCTCATGGAGCCTCTACCTCTAAGCCAATAAGGCAAGCCACCACACAATCCAAAATTATAGTCATTGGAGACTCCATTGTGAGACACACTGATGTCCCTCTCACCTGGCTGAGTAAGGAGAAAGTCATGGTCAGTTGCATATCAGGGGCTAGAATCTGCCACATTACGTAGGCACTCAGGTCATTGGATTACAATTACCAATATGACTCAGTCATAATACATATGGGAGTAAATGACCTAAGATGTACCTCCCTAAACTATATGAAGAGAGACATCATGGAGCTGTCGGAATATGTGTCTCAGGCTGGTATGAACTTAGCATTGAGCAGCATTTTACTTTCTACAAGGATGATGCTACACTACGAACAAAGGATGACTGACTTTAATAATTGGCTTAGTTGCAGTGTCATTCTAAGGGGGTGCAATATTTGTCAGCATGGAAGGCGATGGTCGACAGACCATACTGCTTTGCCATGGATGGTCTGCACCTCACCACGCTAGGCTTTTCGAATATTAGCTAAAACATTGACTTCCCCCATAGTGCCTTTGTTAGGCAATGCCAAACTGAAAGTACTTCTAACCTAGCAAATCAAGACCAAGGAAATCTAAAGGTATTACTGCTCAGTGCTAGGAGCCTAAACAAAAAACTCCACTTCCTAGAAGCTCTCATTACCCTAGAGAATGCTGAAATCTGTGTGGTCACTGAGACATGGTTTAAAGCTGTGGAGAGCACACCAGCAGTGCTAGGTTATATAATGCCTTCCACACATTTGGGTCAGCTACATCACAGGCAGGGCCTAAAGGTGGAGGTGTCTCTAATTATATCAAAGATAAATATGCTTCAAGGCTAGTTAAACAGGACAATGCACTTGAGTTGCTCCATGTTCAAATCACCATAGGTAAAATCCAATACCAATTCCTTGCAAGCTATAGCCCCCCCCCCCCATGACCCAGGAAACCCATACCATATATTTAAACTTATTAGAAACACTAACCATCCAAACCAATACCATACTCATGGGTGACATTAATTACCCCCACTATTAACTGGAATCCTGTACAACACCAAACGTACATGCACAGAGATTCCTGGATTTTGTAAACACAAACTCCCTGGACCAGTTAGTCAGTACACCAAACAGGGGTACAACTATACTGGATCTGGTCCTCATTAATATGGGAGAATGCTGCAGACCCCCTACTGTAATGCCTTCCCTGGTAAGGTCGGACCACAAAAGGGTCTCCTTTGAAGTAAAAATAAAACCTGGACCCCAGCTAAATCTGGAATATTCAGGGTAACTTCCTGCTATTAAGCGAGAACCTGGCAACATTTCAATCCCCCTTAAGCCCTGAGAACATTGTTGCCTATGCAGAACTATTCACAGAAGCCCTTCACAAGCATGTTAATAGCTGCATTGAGGCAGCTGTACCCAACAGGAAAAAGTACAGAACTAACTCAAAAAAAAAGCCACCCTGGTGGAATCACAAAATCAGTAGGCTGTATAACAGGAGGAAGAAAATCATTGCAAAAATTAGGAGGTGCTGCACCCAGCAGTACAAAAGCACTCTCATCAAACTAAACAAATAACGCAGAGTACACATAAAGTCTACCAAAGCCAAATTTGAGGTAGGTTTGGCCTCTCAGGCCAAGGACAACAACAAAGCATTTTTTAGCTATGCCTGCAAATTCAAAGGCAATACACAATTGTGTGCAGAGCTCATTGTAAACTAAACAGAACCACCTATACTAAGCCAGAAGACATAGCAAACCTCCTGGCTGATAAATTCAGCACCAACTTTACCCCTCTTTCCCCTTCAACCTTCCCTCGGGAAATATCATCAAATATGACTCCCCCTACTATCACTAGGGAACAGGTCCTTAATGCTCTCTCTAAGACCAAGAACACTGCATCAGTGGGCCCAGACAATATCCCAGGATGCCTTCTAAATAGCATGAAACATGACCTATCAGGGCCTCTGGAATTACTATTTAACTGTGGCCTCCAAACAGGTTTCGTGCCTCATGAATGGAGAAAGGCAACAGTAATCCCTCTGCACAAAGGTGTGCCACCTACAGATCCTAGGAACTACAGACAGACCCATAAGTCTCTCTAATCTTATATGTAAACCATGGAAAGTATTATCATGGCAATGATCAACAGAGATATAGTAAACCTCCAGACACTGGACCAAACCCAGTTTGGTTTCTTCAAGGGCAGTTCATGTCTACTCAACCTGGTGGACTTCTTTGAGAAGGTCACCAAAGCAATGGATGAGGGCAAAATCATTCACACTGCCTACCTTGACCTGGCCAAAACATTTAATACAATACACCACTTGGGCATTGTTGACAAACTCAAGAGGTTAGGTGCAAACTTGTATGTCACTGGCCAAATGGCTCATAGAGAGGACCCAGGAAGTTAGAACTGGAGAGTCCATCTCTACAAAGAAGTCAGTCATTTTACTTTCTACAAGGATGATGCCACAATACGAACAAAAGATGACTGATTTTAATAATTGGCTTAGTTGCAGTGTCCTTGGACTGCTCCTTTTTGGCATTTACTTGTCAGAAGTTAAGGCACTGCGGTGGTGGTGCTGCGGTAGCATTGTTGCCTCATAGCAAGACATTTTCCCGTTCGATTCTCAGCTCGAGTGTCTTCTGTGTGGAGGCATACACGAATGGGGTGTGCCTTCATTGAAGGTTGTGCATCAGGGCTGGTAACCCGGTACGTAAAAATCCACTACCAATTATTAGCGGACCGGAGTTCCGCTGTGGTGACCCCTAACCGGGAAAAGCCAAAAGACACAAACAAACAAACTTCTCAGAAGTTAAGGCCAATGTCAGTGGTCTCTGGCTGACTAAATTTGCAGATGACTGCAAATTAGGAGCTGTTATTGAATATTACACTGACACAAATGTTGTCCAGGAGGGGCTGACACAGACAAACAATTGGTGTCAGAGCCATGGACTAAAACTAAATGCCAAGAAATGCATAATAGTATCCTTTGGGAAGTCATCCATCCCTGGTAACTATCATATTGACAACACACCCCTTAGAGTTGACCCAGTAGTCAGGAACCTGGGGGCACACATAGATAGTAATCTAGACTTTGACCGTCATGGGTCTATAGTGGTGAGGAAAGGTATGGCATCTAAGTTCAAGGATGTAATTGTTCCACTGTATTTGGCATTCATCAGACCTATCATTGAGTACAATGCCCCTTTTGGTATGTACCTAACCAGGCATATCCAACAACTGGAATGTCCATAGAAGTTCTTCACTAAAAGAATGCAGGGTGTAAGTAAAATGTCCTATGCAGACTGCCTGAAGGCCCTATCCCTGTATTCTGTCTCCTATAGGCTGCTCAGTGGAGATCTATGCCTGGAATACAGGTCATTGTCAGACCCCACTCTGATGGACCTCCTGCATATCCACAAAACAAACAGCCCCAGAATTACCCATTCTAAAGACTTTAACCTTGCCTGTGATATAAATAGCACCTGCTGGAGAGATAGGTATGTATCCCAGAGACTACCACATCTATGGAACAGGCTGCCCATCCATGTGTAGCAGAGTTCTTCCCTAACCCAATTCAAGTGCAACTTAGAAAATTGGATGGGAAACCAGAAATTCATCCCTGGTTTGGCACCTATGCCTCTAATGGACATAGGTTACCTGTAAATGGTTCATCTCCCAGGCCCATGCTTACACTTATCAAGGGTATTAAAACTTGTCTGAGATTTGGGATGCATGGCTAGGCTTAAAAAGGCCCTTGTGGTTGTTAGCCTAGTATTATTAGATACATGCTGGAAGTATGTATGCTACGATATGTATACAGCAATGTTAGCTGCTGGATATAATTAGCTTGCAGCACGCACAGTGATATTAGCTGCTGGAAGTAACTATTCTGCAGCTTGCAGAGTGATATTAGAGAGCTGCTGGAAGTAACGCAGCTGCAGCATACAACGTAATATTAGCCGCTATAAGTACCTATGCTGCAACATGCATAGAGATACTAGAAAGATGCTTAAAGTACCTATCTGCATACTGCATGCACCGTGATATTTGACTGCTGCTGCTGCAAGGACCTACATTGCAGTGATCACAGTGGTATTAGACAGTGGTTGGAAGTAACTCCACTGCTATTAGCTACTATGAGTTCCTGTGCTACAACATGCATAGAGATACTAGACAGATGGTTAAAGTATCTGTGTGCATACTACATGCACAGTGATATTTGACTGCTGCTGCTACAAGCACCTACATTGCAGTGATCACAGAGCTATTGGAGAGCTGCTGGTGGTAGCTACACTGCAGCATGCATGGTGATATTATTCAGCTACTGGACACCATGCACAGTGATAGTGGCAAGCCAACCTAGGCAGTTTAGAACCTATAGTGTTCAGCAGTGATGGATATCTAGAGTGTTATGGCTGCTAAAAACCTACATGATATGGTTGAGACTGCTATTAGAAAATACAAATACAAGAGGAAATGACAGTTTCATAATATACCTATACAGAGTTATAAGATGCAGCAGGTAAATGGCAGCCACAGAGCAGGTGCATATAAGACTGATATGAGAATTATCTGTAGTAGTCAGTCCCGACCAGTGAAGAAGAAGTAATGCATTTGTTATGATATCCCTCACTGGACCTGCCCCACAAAGATAATGAGGTACAGCTTTGGGAGAACATGGCAGCTGGAAGGAGATTAAGGAGACTCAACACAGTTGCTGGCAAAAGAGGAGATACAAGTGATCAGTGGCTTGTAAAGGAAGGACGTCTCCTCTGAGTAGAGAACAAGTGACACCAAAAAAGCAGGCATCAACTGTCTGAGTTAGATATTAGAAGAAAAACCTTAAATAAGACTCATGGCAACACCTTTGGAGAAAGCAAGAATCAACATTCAGCTGGGCCAATGCACAACAGGCTACATATGAGCCAGTTAATACAGGGTTAGTGTAATCATATATTGAAAGGCTATGAAAGCCACTGAACCACATAAACTGAAAAAGGTGTATTAAGCCACTAAGTTAATGGTGCCATGACCCCCGAAAAAGTAAAATGAACGTGGCTGAGTAGACAAAAGTATTAAAATTGTGCAACAGGGATGTTTTATATATACGTATCTCTTTAAGTCAAAGTGCAGTATAATGTCATTAAGAATCTGATGAACAAAAATAGAATTTCATACAAAAATATATTTTGTGTAGTCAATTAATTGAAGCCATTAAGGTTTTTAATAATTTTGCTAAGCTTTTAAAAAAATATTGAAAGGAGAGACTTTGTTTATTTTTTATTCAATGTAAAGAATTACATAAGAATTATCTAAGACGTGTATTAATATACTATGGATATTTTCTTATTCATGAAGTATTTTGTCTGTAAATTGATTTTACGTTTTTATAATATGATGTCTTACAAATGTCTGCATACAATCACTATATTGCTAGAATTTTCTTGGTAATTTTTTTATGGGAGTTTATATATACAGTTATTTTATTATTTTTTTTAAATTAATAAAAGTTATTAAGTAAGTAAAGAAAGAAAAGAAAAATAAGGTGAGTGAATTTAAGAGAAAAAAACGTCTAGACCAGCTGGCCGAGTAGAAGATAATGTAAAATGGGTAATAAGGAACAGAGAAAAAACGGCATCTGAGTATGTGAAACATTATTTAATGTCCCCCCCCACCACATGCTCAAAGTGAAATTGCTCAAGTGCCAGTAATATGGAAAAAAGAAAAAGATGAAGAAAATAACAAATTCTGTGTCCCGTAGGAAATCATTGTCAGTGCAGTTTCTAATGCAAGGATTCATTTCTTTATGGATATTGCTCCTTTCTTCAAGTTGGGTGATCATGGAGTTACTATACAGAGTAATGGGTGGGTGGGGGGGATTCTGCCTAATCCAGGGGTGCAGAGGGGGGAGGCTTGCCCACCTCAAAATACAACTAAAAATTAATTTTTCACCCTTTTATAGTTCTGGCATTTTTTTTTTCCTTTCAGAATGCTGGCTTTCAGGAAGTCAGTGTTTCATGGTAGAATCTTATTTAACTAGCCAATCTAGATTAACTTCACTAACTTACATGGTAAAATAGAAAAAAATATATAGTCTTAAAGGACGAACTGTAGTAGAGTTTTTTTTTTAAGATAATTACACATTTAATACAGCTGGTCTAACTGGTTGAATGCGTGTTGTATGTTATTTCTACACTTCCATTCTTGTTAAAATGTGTGGCTGAGCAGAGTAAAATGTTGAAAAAAGAAATAGATTCCATCCTTTTGAAAAAGAGCATGTGCAATTTAAAAAAAGGTTAATTTCCCAAATCATAAAGTGAACTCTAACTTCTGAATAAGGTTATTTGACTGTTTTCATGGCTTTCACCTTGTGCTGCTGAAGTACAACATAATTTGACAATATTTTTTCCTTCTTTGCATCTTACAATCAGTTACCCACCTCTCTAACCACAACACACATAAAAGTGAGTGCAGTAAATTTTCCATAAATTGAACCAGTGCTCTAGGGAAAGAAAACAGGAAAATGCCAATATCATTTACTGATAAGTGGAGTAACACATACTGGAAAGCAAAGTTGCATTATATGACTGCTTCTAAAAATGTTCTGCACTACACAGATACAATACTAAAATGTAGACAGAAGTGCACAACTAATCAATAATTACTAAATAAGAGGAGTCAGACAGCAGAAAGGTAAAAAAAAGATTAGAATACATAGAAATATATGTTTGTTTTTTCTATATTCTTTTTCCCTCCACATCTGCTGACCATCAAACCTCCCCAATAAGATTTGAGCTAATTTGTTCCCTAGTGGTAGGGATCACTGCTGGATCCCTGAGGGAGACAGCCATCTGTGTAGGATATCATTTAGCAGTCATGTGTTGCTTATGTCCTGTCCAGTACTGGCAATGAAGATATTTACTTTTTGGTATAACCCCTCCCTTTGTAGGAGAATGTGGGGCCTGTATCAGAGTGGGAGCCAGAACAAATTTCCCTATGCAAGTGTATACCCCTGTGCATGCCATTTTAGCACTATTTTCCATTACCTTCTCCCCAGTCTTAATAGACTCTTCTTGAGCTGTTCTACTTCCCTTCCTGCATTACCTAGTTTCTAGCCTAACATTTCTATAATTTCTTAACCTTCTAATGTTCCTTCTCTCTATTCTTACACTAGTGTTTATCTATCCAGAAATTATGACTGAAAGTTACTTCATTTTCTTGCCAGAAAGTGTATATAGTTTTTATGACTTATTACTTATTCTGCAGTATATTTTTCATGCATTATTATGTAACATACATATTAGGAACTCTCTTCTATTTTCTGTATAATGTATGTTCGACTTTATTGCCTGCTTTATATTTGCTTATTTTTCTTCTTTTATTGTATCCACAAATTGTACTCCTGTGTGATTGTCTTAGTCTTGATAACCAATGTTAATTTGTAATTCTGTTTAAATTGTGCTGCGGAGCTTTTCTCCCTGGATCTCCAGCAAAAATGGGTTCATACCCAGTTGGACTTTCATGGTAAACAAATGTCAAATAAATAAATAAATAAAATAAAATAAAAAAAATGTTTACTGAAGGCTGCCATACAACAATGAGTTTGTGGAGCAGACGCATGCTTCTGGGTCAAGAGTCTGCTCTATTCTTAAAAATGGCTGCTGTAGCCCGTGAATGGCTCTCCCCCTTCTCCCAGGATAGGCAGACCTATTTTACCTGCCAGCCGTGTCAAGTACCTGAGTCGTTAATCAAACTCAGTTCCCCTGGGCCATACTCAGTGCTTTATCACTCTATGTCAAGGGGGATAGCTTAAATACACTGAAATATTTAAATGCAAAGTTCACAGTGGCTATAAACAGTAAAAGACAGAGCAATTTGTTGAGCATAGGACCAAGTGATCCTTACAGGAGAAAGTAAAAGAAAAGGCAGGGTGACTAACTAGCCAAAAGTATGGTGCTTAATTGAACAGTCTAGTAAAGTTTATTGAGATAAACTGATGAAGAAACATTTATTTACTATGGTTAAAAAGGAATGCATTGTTTTTTAAGATGGATAGGTTGCAGATTCATTCTAGTCAGACATTTTGATTGAGTTTTTGTTGCACTGTAGTTGTCTTGAAGACAAACTTGAGAAGACAGTAATTTTTTAAAAGTGAACATGTACTACAGTTAAAAAAATCACAGTCTAAATTAAGTCTGTTTTCTGAACAGGATTATCGGATTGTTTTCAGGGCTCTCACTTTCTGCTGCAGAAGGAGTACAACTTTTTTCTAGACTTGCATCATACTTCACTGGTACATTTTGAAATGGATGAGTTGCTTCCTTTATAAAGTCACACAAAAAATAGGGAAAGCAATCAGGATCCCATCAATTAAACTTTTGCCCCTGTGGTGCAAAAGGAGTGCAGCTCTATTCTAGCACCAATGAGTTTTGCTTTATACTAAAACTACTTCTTTTATTTAAATAAAGCCGTGTGGGTCAGTAAAGAAATCAAGTATAAACTAGTTCTAATTTATGAGTTCAGGCGAGGTGAAACATCCTTGGCAGATCAGTTGTAAATTTGGTTTAATGCAGTACATGTGGCATGAATATTTGTCAGACCAGCCACTGTGTGACGGGATTTAAATCAACACCAACAAGTAAAATGATCTTGTCTCATAAGTGACTTGATGGTACTGAGGAAGGAAAAATACACATAGTATGAATAAGACAAGCCAAGACATATACGTAAACAGTCACAGAGTTTTGAAGCAGTAATGCTCCATCTACCCTCTTCCCACTAAAATGAGAAACCGCAATTCTGGCTGCTGGTTCCTTGAAAATGAAATCTTAGAAATTAACAGCTAGAAGGTGGCTGCAAGTTCAGCTGCTTGTTTCATTTATTTCCCTAACTTTGGGAGTCAGACAAACATATTTGATTTCAAGGAGCACAGGCAAATTAACATAGAAATACTAAACTGTAGCCAATAAGTCTAGCCAAGTCTATGTACTATGTTACTTAAACTAGGTAGATTTTGAAGCACACAACAGTTCAGCCTAATTTCCAGGTAGCCAGATATCCAAATAGGAAATGTTACTTTATGCAAAAAATGTGGGTCTGCCTGTTTATACGTTTTTTACATATGGTGTCAAAGTATCAAAATATATTTCTATCAATTTGTAGCTGTTTTAATTCATTCACTTACCTACTGTTTTGTACTCACCTTTCTTGCTACTTTTATACTAAAAGTTTCCATCTAACTGCCTAAATATGACATTTGATCTGTGACACATTTCATATTAAAAAAAGTGTCACAATTGATCTAAAATACATTTCATCACAAACAAAAAAAAAATGACTGAATCACATTTGGCGATATAAAAGTGCAAAAGCCTATAGAAAATTGCTACTCTTGCTGTTTTGGATTATAGGGCGGTGGTGCAGCGGTTAGCGTTGCTGCTTCACAGCAAGAGGTTCTCCAGTTCGATTCTCGGCTGGGGTGCCTTTTGTGCAAAGTCTGCATGTCCTCCCTGTGGTCACATGGGTTTCCTCCGGGTGCTCTGGTTTCCTCCCACATCCCAAAGACATGCAGTAGGCAGATTGGACACTCTAAATTGGCCCTAGGTGTGAGTGTGTGCATGTGCGTGTGCCTTCTGTGGAAGGTTGGGTGCCGGGCTGGCAACTCGACACTGTAAAACTCCACTGCCAATCATGAGCGGACAGATGATCCACTGTGGTGACCCCTAACTAGGAAAAGCTGGAAGAAGAAGACAATGGGATTATGTGTTAATCAGAATTTGTACTTTGCTAAGGGTCTATGTTATGTTGTATCTCTTTTTCTAGAAGCTTGTGTTTGTGTGCAAGCAATGATTTCACTGTGTGAAGAGCTTTCACTTTTCTCCATGGTTGTGTGGCTGTAGAGTTAGTATATGTAAGAAAGGGGGATGAGCAGGCATAACCATTCACATGGGGGGTGAAGGGGGGCTTACCCTCTCCAAAAAAGTAAGCTTTGGAGAAGCATTTGATGTATATGAAGTTTTAGATTTTATTTTTATTTATTTAACATTTGTTTACCTGGAGTGTCCGACTGAACCAAAAAGGCCCATTTTCAGCAGAGGTCTGGGGAGAAAAGCTGCAAATGCACATTTGCAGTATCAAATAAACATAGTACAAAAATTATAAAGGTTTAACAAAAAATAGAACAAGATTATAAAACATTGGGTTACATTATACATATTGACTTAAAGACAGAAATATGTAACAAATACAAATAAATTGATATAATGCAAAACAGCGGTACATATAATGCAGTAGGATAATGAGTCCTACAAAATTGCAATGTAATAATAGCTGGTCTTTGACAATGTCATTTTTAGTGTGTCTTTGTAATGTGATTTGACTAATTGTGCTTAATATTAAATGTATATTAAATTATTTTTATATATTTTGTGATTAGATGAAAAGTATATTAGATAAAAAGTGATAAACTCATATTTGTAGTTGTCCATGTATGTGCCTACTTATAAAAAGCACCTTTCTGTCTTCCAATGTAACTTTGTATTTTACTTTATGAGGAGGCAATAATCCGATAACAAACTGTGCACAGGTAACAATGACAGAATCAGAATTTCATGCAACGGGATCATGTCTGCACAGCAGTCCAGGAAATAATCAGTCACACCAGAATGAAATAGTTTGAGCCATTCCTACACGTTGTGAAATTTAAATGCCACCATAGTTACAAGAAGCAATGAGAACACATAAATGGAGGTATCAGGTAGACAAAGCACTCTGTTTTAAATGTCTGAACTGATAGTACCATGTTTGATAAGCTGATAAACTGTGATTCAAACAGTAAAAGTAAAGAGTGAAACTAAGTTCCATACCCTTCAAGTATCTTTACATGTGGCTTTTACCCCTCCACCCCCAATATGAGAGCTGTGCCTCCACACGACTGCTACTTAGTGTATATTTAACTTGAAGATCACTGTTCTTCAGACTAAGGGAACTACTTTGAGGCCCTGCAATGTCCAACTTAATTTATATTCCTCCACATCCATATATTTAACAATGCAGTTCTGAGGATGATCCTCCTATTGCCATCAGGCACCTGTATGATGACTGTAAGTAATATATGTAGAATAACAGGTGTACTGTACCTTTAAGAGCATTTCCAAGGTCTGTGTGTGCATATAAATACCGAGCACCTGTTAGCTTCAGTGCCATTTTGAAGGTGCAGCCAGAGTGTTAACATCTATGTGCACGATAGCTAATTTGTTTATAAGTTAAAGTTACTTAGTTTAGTTTATGATGTGTTTGTATATAATAAAGCTGCTTGAACAAGAACCCACAGTGTTCACTTGTTTCTTCCTGATCTGGCGAGCTACAATATATACGCAGCATTATGACCAGGAGAACTCCATTGGGATTGATTCTGCCCATTAGCCTAGAATATGGTTTTCTGTTTGAGATTTGTAGCCTTCATTATTGCACACAAATATACCGTTAATCTGTAGTGTAGCTCTACCATAACATGTTTTACTTTTTGCAGCCATCCTGGTGAGGGTTCAGGTGTAAGCAAAATAAACAAAAGACATTTTTGGAAGAGCATATAATTTTTATAGTAACTAAAATGTCACGATGTATAACAAAACAGCAGATACAACATGAATGTTTCCTGGTCTCATTAAGGCATGTTATTCCAACTGAATACTTTGATAACTTGCTAACCTTCCTAACTGCAAATCTGTAGTATATGGTAAAAGTATAGTATGCCACAGCATGATCATTTCACACTTGTATGTTCTGGGATGAAGACAGCACTCTGTTCCTGTACAGTGCTGTATATGCTTTTCCAATGAGGAGGCTGAAAATTCTTATTTGATGTCAATGGGAAGCAGAACAACTTTCAAGAGACTTGTGGGAGAGCCACTGTGACAAATTCTGAGACTGTATGCTAAAGAACTTGTACGACATCACATGCAAATCACCTTAGCTTGAATACACCCATGTCTAATAGCCACCCCTTATAGTTATAAAATATGTATCTGTATATAAGAGGTAGTTCCCATTATGGAACACTGGTAATATAAAATTAACCTGAACATTAAACTGATCAAGATATGGGGGGGGGGGGTTAAGATTTAGTTTTGAATATATTTAAAGACGTTTTAGCTAATACAGCATCTCATTTCGTAGTATCATAACCAACTCTTCAACGGTCCTTATAGCAGTTCTGTGTACTCAGTGTCATAGCATTTAAGAAGGCAACGTACACTGGCCACCTGATATTAGCAGTTTTTAACAAGGTCATGTACACTGATCATCTGATATGAACAGTTTTTAATAAGGCCATGTACACTGGACATCTAATATTCATTTTTAGGACTGTTCTTTCTGCACTACATATTTTCTTGGGCAAACATCTTAAGCAGTGTCTCCACAACTTCTGAATATCACAGTTCTCATAGTGTGTCTTGAAACAGCACTTTTTGTGAGAACTATGACTGCTCTTCTTCCTAGAATATTGACTTCAGCCTTGTTGTCTTACACTAATGACTGCTACTCCATTTCTATGCTTTTACTTCTCCCCCATGGACAGCACAACACCTAGGCTTGGTTGCTTTACAGAAGAATTTGTTTTCAAGTTGCACACATTTTCATGGTTTTGCATTTTACCCTTCCCCAGACCTGAAGATTTGGTAGTCTTCGATATTTACTTTGTGATAATATTTTAATCTCTGCTGATTTCCTTCCATCATTTCCTTTAGTCAGTAATACGTTTCTGGCATCAATAACATTGCTGAAGAAGGCTGACTGCTTTTTAAACTTCTATCCACTAACCGTTGGGTTAGTAAGAGACTTGAGTGTCTACAACAGAAAATTCCTATAATTCCAAACCTGTGAGATGGCATTCCTTATAGACTCTGCTATTGTTTCTTCTCATTAGATTTTCCACTGTTTGGATAGTCCTCATGAAAATCTAATGTACTGTATAAATACCCACTCACACGCAAATTGTGTATTGTGAAACTATATCATATATATGACAACATTAGATATACTCTGTCTTGTGGCTATAGACTTTAATCCATTAATCCCATTTGCCTTTTTAGTTTATTACAGAGAGTATGAACTAATCTAAACATATAAAGCATATGGTGTGTTTCAAATAGAACAGCACAGTGGCCACTGAAGTCCATGAGTGCCCTAGAACTGGATATCTTTTTTTCTATAGATTGTTGTTACTGTAAACATTTCCAGTGACACTGAGTTTTCTGAGTCAACACTCCTGACAAGTAATTTACATCTCTGGCTCTTTCTTTGCACATTACTATTCCCAGATAAGATTCACACATCCTGTTAAACCTTTATTTTCTTAGTGGGAAACTATTATTTTATCTGCTTCTAGTCTTAAGTTCTGACATAACTTAATTTTTCACAGAATGAAAAAAATAAGACTGTATTTCTTTCCTTATCGAGGTCTTTTGCTCGGGTCAGTATTTCATTGTAATATCTTTCATAACTGCATTTCTAAGTCAGTGTCAGTAAAATCACTTTTACTTCTGTTATTGGTAAATGCAAAATTTCCCAAATAATCCCTTGTTCCACTTTTAGCAATTTCCATGTTTTTTTTACAAATATGCTCTGGTCAATGTATCTGCTATTTAAAGATTTCTGCCTTGCCTGTTACTGAGCAGGAGAACATATTTTTTGCATTTCCTATAATATCTTCTGCAATCTCTTATTTACTTTCTCCACGAACTTTCGGAATACTTTGCAAGTGTTTATGGTCTGTTTCTACCAAACTTCTTCTCAATAACATATTTACATCCATACACTGTTGTTAACAGCTCCATCTCTATCTGTACTGACTGGCAACTAACCGATTCTGTTACAGAATCACAACTATTCTACCATTGTGACTGGCATCTACTTTTAACACAAATTGCCTACTTGTATCATAATATTTTACAATGGCATATACAAATTAGTCTTGTGAGTATTTCAGAATAGTTTTCTCCTTCTTCTTCATTGCTCCATTACTATATTAGGTTTTGGACTAACACATTTCTTAAATGCATACCTATCTCAGACATATGAGGTACATATTTTGTAAGATGCTGCATTATAATGTATGCTTAACTTCTGGCCTTTGCATTTAAACCTTTGCTTTGTTTTCTTCCTGAATCAGGTTTCATGCCTTTGATATTAGAATCTGAACCATGTGTTTCAGATTTGTTACTCCCTTAATCTTATATATTATACTTGGAAAGCATCCACAAGCAACTTATGTTCATATTTTAACAACATATAGTCTTTTGAACACAATTGTTGATTTTACGATCTTTGTGAAATGTACTTTTCTGCCAGAAATTCTAGAGGAATGGTTAACCGCAGTACAGTTCTTGTCTTCTTGTTTACAGTGGCACCTGCTGCATAAGGATTGAATTACAACTGCACTTTGTTTTCTGGTTGTTATTTTGTATTTTTCATATGACACTCTTTTTATGACCCTTTTTTTTGCATCTCATTTTTGCCATTTATCTGACTTGCCTTTCATTTTATAAACTGCTTTTTCTCAGTTAATCTGTTTAACTCTAAACTAGTAATGTAATCTTTTGTGTACCCATTCACACTTTTGGCAAGGTCCAGTCAGTTTCTTATGTCATAGATTACTCTAACTGATTGTAGTGAGTCATGCAACTCACCAAATTCAAAGCCTTTAGCGACATTCCTCATTCCTCATTTTTCAGCTCAGTAACGTAAGCATCTACAGTCTCTATAGGATCTTTTTTGTAAACCAAAAAGCAAATTTCAAGCAATCCAAATCAAGTCAAAGATGTCCCAAAGTGTATAATATCCTGAACGTAAATTTATTTTTGTAAAAACATACATTTTCGTTACTGCTAAAACAGCAACTTCTTCAGAGAAACTGACCAGCAAAAAGCGCCAAGTATTTAAACTTTCAATGACGCTTACGTATCTTCTCTACGTCACATTAATTCAGATAGAACCTCCCATTCAGTGACGTTTATCAGCTATAAACTTAAATATCATTCATTGTAAAGCCTTAAGAAAATTTTTATATACAACTTTTAAAAGACAATTAAGAGACCATTCTTAAGCAAAAGTAGTAATCTATAAAAGGCATTTAAAATGTTTTCTACGATATAAAACAAAGTTAACATTCAAGAAAACAGCTGTTAGTACACTGGTTAAACAGAGTATCTACCTACTTTAGCAATGCTATAACTTCTAATAATATTTTCGACAATAACACACCCCTAAAATAATGTCTAATACATTTTATGGAACTGCGCTTATGCTAACAGTTTTTTCACATGTCAAAAAAAATTAAATACTCTATAGTAAAAGTGCATTCACTTAAAGTGAATTAAATTATACACTATGTGAATATAAAATATGTATATTATAAAACCTTTTTCCTGTATAGACACATCTAATGTGACTGCTTATAAAATATACATAAAAATAGTTCACATTTAGATTTAAAGCATGTGTATTACCTCAAAATACTTCTCAATTTCAATATACAGGTTATGTTACAGTTTTCATTTAAGCCTGGTACGTTGAAAGCATTGAGAGTAAGTTGCCATTCTAGCTCACGGGTTTCTAATAATAAAGAAAATGGACCACCTCTAATGTCAAAAGGAACATGATCTATGGCTAAAAAGTGAAAACTGTGGCCCGGATTATTGTTGATATGTTTTGCTAGAGCATTATCACCTTTGTTTTTCTTTATAGCATAAATATGCTCATATAGCCTTTCACGAAACTTTCTATCAGTTTTTCCCCTACGTAAAAGGCTGGGCAACAGTCGCAAGTAGCCAGGTAGACAATAGATCTCGACTCACAAGTAAGTTTGTAGTTTATATAATATTTTTTGTCCCTAATTGTAAAAGAGTTTGCCGGTTTCAAATAATTACACCATTTACAAGTACCACAAGTAAATGTCCCCTTATGTCTTGTGAATATAACATCATCTTTCTTTCTTTCTAATAACATTTTAAGGTTGTTGCCTTTCTTGTATACAATCTTGGGAATGTGCCCTAATTTTTCTGTGAGTTGTTGGTTACTTTTAATAAGGCACCATTTTTTGAAAACAATAGATCTAATCTGGTCAGAATCTATGTTGAAAGTGGTAATGAAACTAATATTGTAACATCCAACTGATTCACCACATAAATGGCTCTGATTTTCTAAAATGTTTAAAGTCGAGTTAGTAAGTGTAGTGTTAGAACTGTCCTCATAGGCAATTGATACTTCTTTACCTAATAGTGGAGTATATGTTCTATTTATACGTTTTAACTCCACTTCTTGAAGTGTTTCATCAATTAGCGTTGTAGAGTAGCCTTGATTGATGAACATATCCTTCAATAAGTGGCATTCTGCATAAAATGCTGTATCCAATGTACACATCCTTGTGACTCGGATAAATTGGCCTTTGATTATAGACCTTTTTTGTTTAAATGGATGTGTACTTGTGTAATGCAGAAAGGAATTGCAATAAGCAGTTTTCCTAAATATTGATGAAAAATATAAACCATTTCTAATGTCTTTACTTAGTTTTACATCTAAGTAATCAATTTCTTCAGTATTAAAATAAGTAAATTTAAGAAATTGAGTAGTAGAGTTAAAAAAATCAATTAGTAAAATAGCTTCATCTGCATTACCTTTAAATAAAATAAAAATATCATCAAGAAATCTCGTATAATATTTAACTCATGCCATGATGTCAAGGTTATTAAAAATATAATGCTTCTCCCAGTATGCAACAAATAAATTTTCCACACTGGCGCCGCATGGTGAACCCATTGCTATTCCTTGTTTTTGTAAATAATACTCTTTATTAAAGATAAAAAAGTTGGACATTAAAATAATATCCAACAATTCAGAAACAAGGTCGATTTCTCTTTGAGTGGCACTGAGTTCTTGCATAATCAATGCTATCCATTCAACCACCTCATTGTGTGGTATAGAGGTGTACAAATCTACCACGTCTACTGTTAAAAAGTTGAAAGTAGCAATCTGATTCACCACATAAATGGCTCTGATTTTCTAAAATGTTTAAAGTCGAGTTAGTAAGTGTAGTGTTAGAACTGTCCTCATAGGTAATTGATACTTCTTTACCTAATAGTGGAGTATATGTTCTATTTATACGTTTTAACTCCACTTCTTGAAGTGTTTCATCAATTAGCGTTGTAGGGTAGCTAAGATAGATTATGATACTTATGATACTTACAACTATATTGACATACCTTTTCCAAAAACTCCTGTAATCTTTGGTATACCAAAGATACATAAAGATCAGAATAATCCACCCATGAGACCTTTAATTGATGGTCGTGGCTCTATGACATATTCTTGTGCAAAACTTGTCGACAATATTCTTTCTAAATATTTAAAGTGTATTCCACAAGTATGTAAGGACTGTTGGTCGTTTCTCGCTAACATCAACAGCTTCAACTTTGATGCTAGTTTCAACTTTTTAACAGTAGACGTGGTAGATTTGTACACCTCTATACCACACAATGAGGTGGTTGAATGGATAGGATTGATTATGCAAGAACTCAATGCCACTCAAAGAGAAATAGACCTTGTTTCTGAATTGTTAGACATTATTTTAACGTCCAACTTTTTTATCTTTAATAAAGAGTATTATTTACAAAAACAAGGAATAGCAATGGGTTCACCATGCGGCGCCAGTGTGGCAAATTTATTTGTTGCATACTGAGAGAAGCATTATATTTTTAATAACCTTGACATCATGGCATGAGTTAAATATTATACTAGATTTCTTGATGATATTTTTATTTTATTTAAAGGTAATGCAGATGAAGCTATTTTATTAATTGATTTTTTTAACTCTACTACTCAATTTCTTAAATTTACTTATCATTTTATTACTGAAGAAATTGATTACTTAGATGTAAAACTAAGTAAAGACATTAGAAATGGTTTATATTTTTCATCGCTATTTAGGAAAACTACTTATTGCAATTCCTTTCTGCATTACACAAGTACACATCCATTTAAACAAAAAAGGTCTATAATCAAAGGCCAATTTATCCAAGCCGCAAGGATGTGTACATTGGATACAGCATTTTATGCAGAATGCCACTTATTGAAGGATATGTTCATCAATCGAGGCTACCCTACAACGCTAATTGATGAAACACTTCAAGAAGTGGAGTTAAAACGTATAAATAGAACATATACTCCACTATTAGGTAAAGAAGTATCAATTACCTATGAGGACAGTTCTAACACTACACTTACTAACTCGACTTTAAACATTTTAGAAAATCAGAGCCATTTATGTGGTGAATCAGTTGGGTGTTACAATATTAGTTTCATTACCACTTTCAACACAGATTCTGACCAGATTAGATCTATTGTTTTCAAAAATTGGTGCCTTATTAAAAGTAACCAACAACTCACAGAAAAATTAGGGCACATTCCCAAGATTGTATACAAGAAAGGCAACAACCTTAAAATGTTATTAGAAAGAAAGAAAGATGATGTTATATTCACAAGACATAAGGGGACATTTACTTGTGGTACTTGTAAATGGTGTAATTATTTGAAACCGGCAAACTCTTTTACAATTAGGGACAAAAAATATTATATAAACTACAAACTTACTTGTGAGACTAGATCTATTGTCTACCTGGCTACTTGCGACTGTTGCCCAGCCTTTTACATAGGGGAAAAACTGATAGAAAGTTCCGTGAAAGGCTATATGAGCATATTTATGCTATAAAGAAAAACAAAGGTGATAATGCTCTAGCAAAACATATCAACAATAATCCGGGCCGCAGTTTTCACTTTTTAGCCATAGATCATGTTCCTTTTGACATTAGAGGTGGTCCATTTTCTTTATTATTAGAAACCCGTGAGCTAGAATGGCAACTTACTCTAGATGCTTTCAATGTACCAGGCTTAAATGAAAACTGTAACATAACCTGTATTTTGAAATTGAGAAGTATTTTGAGGTAATACACATGCTTTAAATCTAAATGTGAACTATTTTTATGTATATTTTATAAGCAGTCACATTAGATGTATCTATACAGGTAAAAGGTTTTATAATATACATATTTTATATTCACATAGTGTATAATTTAATTCACTTTAAGTGAATGCACTTTTACTATAGAGTATTTAATGGTTTTTGACATATGAAAAAACTGTTAGCATAAGCTCAGTTCCATAAAATGTATTAGACATTATTTTAGGGGTGTGTTATTGACGAAAATATTGTTAGAAGTTATAGCATTGCTAAAGTAGGTAGATACTCTGTTTAACCAGTGTACTAACAGCTGTTTTTTTGAATGTTAACTTTGTTTTACATCGTAGAAAACATTTTAAATGCCTTTTATAGATTACTACTTTTGCTTAAGAATGGTCTCTTAATTGTCTTTTAAAAGTTGTATATAAACATTTTCTTAAGGCTTTACAATGAATGATATTTAAGTTTATAGCTGATAAACGTCACTGAATGGGAGGTTCTATCTGAATTAATGTGAAGTAGAGCACATACGTAAGCGTCATTGTAAGTTTAAATACTTGGCGCTTTTTGCTGGTCAGTTTCTCTGAAGAAGTTGTTGTTTTAGCATTAACAAAAACGTATGTTTTTACAAAAATAAATTTACGGTCAGGATATTATACACTTTGGGACGTCTTTGACTTGATTTGGATTGCTTGAAATTTGCTTTTTGGTTTTCTGGTGTTTCATATCTTTTTGTAAAAACAAAATAGTAAATGAATGGCTAATTATTTCTAAATTCACACAAATTGCTTAATTTCTCTCTAATGCTGCTGTTTTATTTTTTTCGTCTTTATGCAAAGTTAAATATCTTGAAGGATCTTTATCTTTATCTTGTATAAAAAAGCATGTTTTAGGAACAAATATAGACAAAATAAAAACAAGTGTGCTCTTAAGACATATTAAAACAGTTGGTTCACTTAATATTCCTTCTCTGCCTTAATTTAGGTCTAATTGAGGCCCTTTCATTCAGGCCACATCCTTTATCTGCTTTTAGTAATATGATCCATTCTGTTTCTTTGCCCTCTGTATAGACTTTAATATCCCCCACCTCTTGGATTAGGAGTAATCACCTCCAGTACCTTAAATAAAAATACATGATGCGTATTGTTCATCATAACGTGTTTGGCCAAAGCATTATGTATTGTGCCCTTTCTTATATGGTAAACATGTTCCCTCATTCGATCCCTCAGTGGGCGGTTAGTCTTCCCAATGTAGAATGAGGAACATGTTTGACAGACAGCTAGATAAATAACATGTTGTGTCATACAGTTAGCCTCTGCAGATATATAAAAACTTTTCTGTAGGTCTGGATGGAAGAAATGGGGAGTACTATCT
Organism: Protopterus annectens; assembly: GCF_019279795.1. Classification (NCBI taxonomy): domain Eukaryota; kingdom Metazoa; phylum Chordata; order Ceratodontiformes; family Protopteridae; genus Protopterus; species Protopterus annectens. Next base: position 238,172,390 of record NC_056737.1, read on the forward strand.
ATATAAGAGCAAAAATTGCAATGTCCGCAGGGCTTAGTACATCCTTCCTTCCTATCTCTAAAACTAGGTGTGGGGTAACATAACTTCCTTTTCTTCATATCTTTTTGTAAAAACAAAATAGTATATGAATGGCTAATTATTTCTAAATTCACACAAATTGCTGAATTTCTCTCCAATGCTGCTATTTTATTTTTTTCGTCTTTATGCAAAGTTAAATATCTTGAAGGATCTTTATCTGGTGATATATAGGAATGTAGCACATTGTGTCTTATCAAGCTTCTCAGATAATCTGCTTGCACTGAAGAATGAACTGATTTCCTGGATCCAAAGTGTTCGGTTTTATACTAAGTTTCTCTGGAAATGAAAATTATAGTGGGTTGCAGTTGGGTCATTTTCTCACTGAGAATTATACTTCTGTATTTCTAAACCCGAAAAATCCTGAAAGCAAATATATTTCTTCACTTCTGTAGATTTATTTCTTCCATTATTCAGGTATATTTCTCCACTCTGACATAATGTAATGCAAGGATGCATAGAAAGCAGCAATGAAACACTGAGGATATGCTTTTGCCTCACTTTCTCACTTATATGTTTTAAAACTGAATTCTCCACAGCTTAAACCACATCAAGTGTAAATCACCATAGCTAGTTTATTAGAAAAAAAAAAACAGTTTGTCACATATCTAACATTATCTTGACCAATATTTCCATTAAGAACTTTAGGATGCCAGTCAAGACTAGGCATGAAATAAATAATGTAGAACAGGAACAACGAACTTTCTTTCGATAAGTGGCATAGAGACTGCCTGAATGGTTGCACCTTAGAAAATGCCATAGTCTACAGTCAGAGTTAACAGGCCCAATGCCAGTCTTCTGTTCATAGGTTCATATGCTGGTACTAGGATATCAGCCCTAAGGCCTATACAAGCCTAGCCATAACAATTCCATGGCTATTTCTTCCCACACTATTTACTTCCCTGGACTCCTGTCTAGCAGGGCAACTGATGTGATCCCTGGGGTGAATTTCCTTTCTCCCATCCAATTGTCAAGGTTCCTTTTGAAGAGGGCCAAAGAGGCGCTCTGCTTGACATGCATGGGCAGTCTATTCTAGAGTCTGGGCAGTCTCGGGGTCAGGAACCTATCCCTCCAGCATGTTTTGTTTATTGTGATGACAAGGTTTAGATCCCTGGAGCATGTGGCTCTGAGGGATTGGGATTTCTTTAAGTATAGCATGTCCAATAGCTCTGGGTTTGACATGGCCTTGTATGTTAAGCAGAGATCGCCTCTGAGTAGACGATATGCAACAGAGTATATCTGGAGTTTCTTAAGGTGGTCAGCGTAGGGCATCTGCTTTAGTCCTGTAATTCTTTTAGTGAGGTATTTCTGCGGTCTTTCCAGTTGTTGCAGATGTCTTGAGAGGTGCATACCAAATGGGGCATTGTATTCTATAATGGGTCTAATGAGGGACGAGTACAGTGGGACAATGAGCTCCTTTTTTCTGGATGAAAAGCCCTTAGTGATGAGGTGTGCCACATAGAAGGATTTCCTGAATTTTGTGGCGATGTGGTTATCGAAGATGAGACCACTGTCCTCCTGTGTCCCTAAGTCTCTTATCACACTTTTTGTGTTTAGTGTACTGCCACGTATGTGGTAATTCATGGGTACATGGCTTTTCCCAAAGGGGATAACAATACATTTCTTAGCAGTGAGCTTGAGCTCATGGCTCTGGCACCAAGCATCTGTTTCTGTAAGGCCCTTTTGTAGAGTATCCACATCATTTGGGGATTCAATAATGGCTTCCACTTTGCAGTCATCTGCAAATTTTGTCAGTCAGAGTCCCTTAGTGTTGGCCTGTAGTTCAGAGAAGTAGATGCCAAACAAGAGTGGTCCCTGGACTGAACCCTGAGGTACTCCAGTTGTCACTTGTCTGGAGCTGGATTTGGAGTTGGCTACTTTTACAGTGTATGTTCTTTCAGTAAGCCAGTTTGGCAACCCATCGAGTGATGTTGGGATTAATGCCCAGCTTAGTAAGTCTAGATAGGCTGTGTGGACCGCCTTACCCTCATCCACGGCTCTGGAGACTGATTCAAAGAAGTCAATCAGGTTCAGGAGACAAGATCGGTCCTTCATGAACCCAAACTGGGTGGGATCAAGTGTTTGGAGGTTGCCAATGTCTCTCTGATAACAGCACCTGCCCATAGTGAAAATTCCAAATCTTTGTTGAAAGTCAGGGCACTTAAAAGTACATGGATTGATTCATCTGAAGCTAATATTTTATGTCACAAACATTCATTTGGCCTGTATAAATGATATCAAGTTATATTTTACTACTCAAAACTATCATTTTGCAAAAGAAATTTAAGCTAAGGTAATTAGCAACCTGGAGTAATCAGTTATATCTGTTCATTCAGTTTTGTATCCCCTCTAACTTTGCTGTTTGCATTTGCTGCCAAGCTGTTACTGAAAGCACAAAAGCAATGAGATGTGAAACACATACAGGATACTGCAGGAGTTTATAGTTTGGGGTTTGGTAAAATGGTTAAGGTATTTACCTCACAGACACAAGGTACAATGTTTGATTCTCAGCTTTGAAAGGGAAATTGGCTAGGCTTTAAATGGCCCACAAGGGCAGCTAGTCTAGTATTTACCTATGAACAGCAAATGTTCAGCTGGTGTTTAGCCTACCTGAAAACAAACAAAAAAAAAAGGACATTCCAACAGACAAAAGTGTTTTACATTCAACCCCCAACAGCTGTTTTGCCAACATTTCCACTTTAACCAAATAACAGGGCTAAAGTCAGTTGAGAGCTCTGGTAGTAAAAAAGAATTTAATAGCATAAAGCATAAAAATGAGTTAAGCGGTTTCATCCTTGCCAGTAAGGACTGATCATACCATACAAGTGTTCATTTAAATATAACATAAATTAATAATACAGCCAATGAACATTGAGCAAGTTAAAATGAGTTAAAAAAGCATTTTCCTTTCTTAAAGACACATGCCATAAATAAACATACATTGATAGGGTTGCAAGAAATTAATCTAATTTTTTTCTAAAACATAAATATTAAATGCTAAAACTGTATGAGTAATTTATAAACAGTACTCAATAACCCTATAGGGTAACCACTGAACACTAGGTTACAATTTAACTGCCCTTAATCTTAATAAACAGGTTATAGAGGTGACATCATTTAAACGTGTTTCTTTGCTTGCATTTAAGTGAAACTGCCATAACAATTCTCTTTACTCTAATGTTTGTTCCCACATACCACCTTTGGTATCTTTTACTACCTGTTCTTAAATGAAAAAGTAATATCTCTTATTTTCTTTGCATATCGTACTGTGTCTGTAAAAGGCATTTGTCTCTTTTTTTATTTTTATTTTTATTTTTTTTTGTCCTTCCTATGTTCATAAATCTTTTTGTGCAGTAGGTGTTCAGTTTTACCAATATAAAAAGAAAAACAGGAGTCACAAAATGTTAAATTTACATCTCCTGTGCTTTTACAGCTGAACCTCTGTCTGAATTTGAATGTGTGATTAATACTTGGTAAAAGTATATTATCCTCCTCAAAAATACTCTCACATTCTCTACACATTCTGCAGTTGTACGTACCTTTCCTGGGGTTGACTGTACTGTCTGGGGTTTTCACACCTGCTCTTTGAATTTTATGCAGTGGATGGTTTAAGGAGTTCCTTTGTCTGATTTATGGAGGTCCTTTGTACCAACAGTAACCTTTGTAATGATACAGTCAACATGATGTGTGAATTCATGAACATCATTCTAAACAATAACTTCATATTCTTTGAAGGAAAATATACATATGGCAACACGGTATTTTTTATTACAGTTAATGTAAACTGTATTAGCCTTTGGAGCTTTCCCCCCTAGGCCTCTGCTGAAAAAAGGGCTTACAGCCATAACTCTTAACCTCTTAGAGCAAGAAATCTGGACAAAGCCATAAATAATGAGGGCACAAAGCCCACAAAATAGGGACAATTTTTAAATAATGCTCTTTCAAACTTAGAAAGTTGATAGAATAACAGGTTTTGTATTAGCATGAATTTTCTGAAGGGTATGAAGTCTGAATCTCAAATGTCTGTCATTATTTTCTGACTTCAGCCCTCAATGATTTGGCAATGATTTAATAGGAAACAACAGTTTTATGAGTAACAGGTGAAAACTATGAGAAAAAAATCTGGACATTCTGCGAAAATCTGTACAGTTGAGATATATGCAAGTTACAGCCCAGTGAGGCTATCCTGGTTGTCAAAAGGAAAGAAATACATTTCAAAAGATCTTAGTTGATTGCTTTGGAAAGATTGCTATGCATTATGGGTTATACAGGTGTTTAACTGGCCTAATGTATAGGCAAATTAGGCCGCCAACTAGGGCACTTATTGCCTATGGTGCATTTCTGCCCTTTATTTATTTATTTGTTTTTTAAGTAAAGAAAATGCACCCTGTTTCTGTGCCAGTAGTAGAAGGTACACTGGTCTGCAGTGAGCAGAAGGGAAGAAGTACTATAATTTATGACTATCATAAGGATCAAGCAACAAATTCTGTTAGTATTACTTTAGAATCTAAAAGAAATTTTAGAAGTATAATGCATGACCGAGGAAAATGATACTCAAGTGTCATCAACATACATGGAATACTTTCCCAAGATAACTGGCTTTGTTAGGTTGTTTTATGGCCAAATGAAATAAAGGAAATGCTGTCTAAAAGTTCATATTACATACAGACAACCACAGTGACAGATGTTTTCAATCTGTTGGCCACTTTCTGACCTGAAAATCTGATGCCGAAAGTATAAGCAATAGGTGCCTTACTCTAGCACGTCTCCTTTTATGTCAGTCTAGAAAACACACTAGTTCCTAACATAAGACCTGCTAATCCCCCATACTGTAGAGAGCAAAGAGCCAAAGAAATAATAAGCTGCAATGACTCCTCACTGAAGTGCTGACTAAGAAAACAACTCCTTGCCCCTGCAGACATAAATACCCCCCCCCCCTCCTTCATATGCTGGAACACACAAATGTAAAAAGCAAAATAGTAGTGTTTTCCACAAAGAAAGCATGATTCCAGAAGTCTACACACACACACACACACACACACACACACACACACACACACACACACACACACATACACACACACACACACACACACACATACACTCCCTCTGTCTGACTCCACCTTCCTTCAGCCCCCTGCGAGTAAGTTCATAAAGAGACAGAGACACTAGCATTCTTCAAGAAGGTCTATCTGTAGGAAATGGTGCCAAAGTCATCCACTTAAACTCATTGCTAAAAAGGGCATAATTGTACCATTTGGGAATTTAACTGTCCTGGCTAATTATCATGTTGATAATACACCCCTAAGAGTCTGCCCAATGGTCAGGGATCTGGATACAAACATAGACTGTAGCCTTACCTTCGACAATTATGTGGCCACAGTGGTGAGGAAATCCTTTTATGTTGCACAACTTATAAGTAATGGTATGGCATCTAGGTCTAAAGAGGCCATTATCCTACTGTAATCCACCCTTATCAGACCAATCATAGAGTACAGTGCTCCCTTTGGTATGTTCCTGACCAGGCATATGCAGCAACTAGAGTGACCTCAAAGGTTCCTTATATAAAAAGAATACAATACGTAGCAAACATGCTTTATGTAGAGTGCCTTAAAGCCCTTTCTCTATTCAGTCTCCTATAGATTGCTGAAGGGTGATCTATACCTGGCTTAGAAGGCATCCGCAAACTCCACAATTATGAATCTCCTACATATTCACAAGTCAAACAGTACCAGAAATGCAAGGTCTAGGGACCTGAATTTTGTCTGTGGCTTAAACAGAACATGCTGGAGAGACAGATATGTGTCCCAGAGACTGCCCCTTCTATGGAACAGGCTTCCCATCCATGTGAAGCTGAGTTCATCTGTTACCCACTTTAAATGCAACCTGGACCAGTGGATGGGGAATAGGAAACTTACACCCATGTTCCATATGGACAGAGGTAGCTTATAAATGCCTGGCTCTCAATGTCCTATTTGGATATAGAACATCATTATTCTTTCGGGAAAACTTGACTAGGCGAAAGCCCCCCCCCCCCATGTCATTAGCCTAGTAATGGTCTATGAATCTAAGAGTAATGATGGAATAGGTGACAGGGAGAGAATGTTCGAAATAACAGTGGGCTTAGCTGTGTGGTATAGAAAGGTATGCTAAGAGATTAAATGAAAGGAAATTCACCAAATAGACCAGCAAGGCAGAACGGAGTTCAAATTCATTTATTGTTGTACTATAACAAACTAGTTTCGGCAGAAAATGCCTTCTTCAGTGTAGGACAATACAATCAAGTTCCTTGTCCTCATCCATTTAAATACAAACCATGAGCCAATAGGGCAAATAGGCTCATGAATATTGATGAATGAAAAAATATTTTTTCTAATAATATGGTAATAACAAAATACAATATGTAACTTCTCAGTGAAAAACAGTCAAAATAGAGGACATGTCAACCATAATTACATTTAAAGAAATGAGTTATAATTAAAATAATGTGGCATAACATATATATGTAAAAACATATATATTTCTTTACCATAAGCAACATCTATTAAACAAATATTGGTCAATAGCAACAATGGTAATTCCACATACCAACTACCTATATTATATTTATTCAGCAACCCAGACACCCCAAATCAACGTAACTGCTGTTTAGCAAACTTTTATAATCATAATATACAAAGTGTAGCACTCCAATGAAAGACAGTAAAAATAGAGGACCTAACAACCATAGGTAAATATGAAGGAATGAATTGAAATTGAAATAGTATAAGATAACATATATATGTAAATACATGTATAGTTTTTGACCAAAACCAGCATCTGCTAGACAAATACTGTCCATGCTAACATTAGTAATTTCACATGTACACTACCTATGTTGAGTTGATTCAACTACCCAGACCCCCATACCACAGTTAATGCTGATTAGCAAACCCATATAGTTGGGTGTCACGAACACAGATCAAGCAAGGCAAAACAAAGATAAATATATATCATTTGCATACGCAGATATAAATTAATTTTCAAGATCAAAATAACCCAAACCTAAATAATATAATAGGTCAACAGGGTTATTGAAAAATACACATAATCTGCTATAAGTGATCATTTAGACCCGGATGGAACAAAGCCCCCAGAGTTGTAATCCAATGTTTTTCTTTTTGATCCAATAAACCATGCCAACCTTGTTTGTTAGTTCTATCTCCGGAAATGCGATCAATGACCATAAAACTAAATTTGGCCTGTGGATGTTTACGTGTATGTTGATACAGGGCACTAGTCTCCTTATGGTTCCTGACATCACTACGATGTTCGTTCATTCTGTATCTCAATGCTCTGGAAGTTTGGCCTACATAAAATGCCCCGCAATAACAGGAAGCAAGGTACACCACCCAATCACTACTGCAATTTCCAAAGATCTTTATATTAAATATCCTACTGGTATTACGACTGGAGAACTCTTTAGATTTGGGCATATATGAGCAGGAGCCACAATGTCCACAGGGAAAGGAACCAAAAAGTTCATCACCATGTAGTGTGAGTTGTTTGTAAATAGTCCCCCCACTTGCCATATGTTTGAAATGTGACAGGTAGGAGCCTAGGGTTTTGCCCCGCTTGTATGAAAATTGACATCGTGGCCCCCAAAATGGTTCGCAATCTGTCATTGGCCAGTAGGATATTCCAATGTTTATTAATAATGTTCCTAACCATATTTATATTTCTCCCATAAGTTGTAATAAACCTGACACAAGTACCATGGGATGATGGATTTTTGTTCTTATTTTTGTATTGTAATAATTCTTCCCTCTTTATGCAATTAGCTCTACTTTGGGCAGTCACAATATCATGTCGATCATATCCTCTATTGGTAAACCTCTGACTAAGATCCCTGCTGGCTAATTGGTATTCCTCTTCATTAGAACTAAAACATTTAATACGTATGAATTGAGATATCGGAATACTTTTAATGGTGTGACGGGGATGTAGACTTGAGGCATGTAGCAAGGTGTTGTATTGTGGGTACTTTCGGAAAACAAGGTATGATCTGGGTTCCTGTAAACAGTGACATCCAAAAAATTGATAGTATTTTTATCATAAGTCACCGAAAATTCCAGTCCCCATACATTGTCATTAAGATATTCCACAAATTCTTGCAAGTAACCCTCATCCGCACGCCACACCAGCCAACAGTCGTCAAGGTAGCGTCTCCAGATGTCCATCTCGACCTGAAAGATGTTATGTGATGTATCATATATCATGTATTCTTCAACATAGGCCATGAAGAGGTCAGCATATATGGGAGCAAAAGATGCTCCCATAGCTGTTCCTTGTAACTGCCAATAGCATTGGCCTTGGAAATACAGAACATTCTTATTGAGAACATGTTCAGACATACAGATCAATAGGGTGTTGAACCCAGGTGTATATAAGTTTGCCCTTTCCAACCAGTATTGGATAGATTGTAACCCTGCCCAATGTGGTATGCTCGTATATAATGATTTTACATCTAATGTGCATAAATACCATTCAGGTTCCAATTGGGTATCCCTGATTAGCTGCAAAAATTGTGTGGTGTCCTGCAATCTAGATCTTATAAGGCCTAATAATGGTTTGAGATATTTAGTAAGAAAGGCTGATAAGGGTTTTATGTATTTACATATATATGTTATCTTATACTATTTCAATTTCAATTCATTCCTTCATATTTACCTATGGTTGTTAGGTCCTCTATTTTTACTGTCTATCATTGGAGTGCTACACTTTGTATATTATGATTATAAAAGTTTGCTAAACAGTAGTTACGTTGATTTGGGGTGTCTGGGTTGCTGAATAAATATAATATAGGTAGTTGGTATGTGGAATTACCATTGTTGCTATTGACCAATATTTGTTTAATAGATGTTGCTTATGGTAAAGAAATATATATGTTTTTACATATATATGTTATGCCACATTATTTTAATTATAACTCATTTCTTTAAATGTAATTATGGTTGACATGTCCTCTATTTTGACTGTTTTTCACTGAGAAGTTACATATTGTATTTTGTTATTACCATATTATTAGAAAAAATATTTTTTCATTCATCAATATTCATGAGCCTATTTGCCCTATTGGCTCATGGTTTGTATTTAAATGGATGAGGACAAGGAACTTGATTGTATTGTCCTACACTGAAGAAGGCATTTTCTGCCGAAACTAGTTTGTTATAGTACAACAATAAATGAATTTGAACTCCGTTCTGCCTTGCTGGTCTATTTGGTGAATTTGATACTTGGTTTGGACCGTGCATTCCCCCTTGCATAGGATTTGGTTTGATTAAATGAAAGGAAGCCTTACCTCATCCAAAGTATATTATCTAAAAAAAGTAATAGCACTGTGGCTGTTTGTTTATGGATGATTCTCTTCATAGGTTCATTGTTTTAGAGGTAGTTATTAGACATATAGTCCATAAAGCCAAATTATGTAGAAGCAGAACCCCTTAAGAAGAAATCTGTGAAATAAGAAACTATAGTTCTAAATCACATCTGAGTAATATCACCACAAATGTGCTTTGATCCCAGGTTCTTCTTTTTAGAACAGTCATTAACTCACTGCCAATTCTCATGGGTGTGGGTGAGTGGATGGAGGGGTATCATTCCCTTTTGCCCTGTTCTGTCAGGACTTCCTCTGGCTGAAAGATAGGAAATACCTCTTCAGAGTTGCTGTATATTTTCACGTTACTGTTGAAGACTTTTCTTTTTATTGTAGTACAGAGTGGGAACTCATGTATTTTTGTTTTTTAACTCATTAAGGCTGAGTAGCATGTACAGGCACAAAACATTAGTCAGTCAAGTGAGATCTGAAGTGAAGCAAAAGTGCTGTTCATTCAACCATTCCATCTGCATATGAAGTGAATTGCAACATCTCGTCTGCTTCTAGTCTAGCAGACACAGTTTAGATAATAAGGTAAACCCAGTCCCCAGTGTCTAAAGTATGGTTGTTGAACATTAAACATCGAGGGGCCATAGGAAAATTTAAGAAATAAAATACTTAATCTTGCATTCCTCTTGTATGATCTCTGTTTAAGATGATTGAGAAATGCATGTTCTGTCTGAAATTTGTAGTTTGTATGGCCAAAGAATAGAGCAATGCTGTTTGGCATGCAGATTGTTTCATGTGCCAAACAAATGCTTTATTACTGTAATCGTTAATGCTTTTCATAGTCCCTTCTTGTTGCTGCGCATTTAGGCCTTCCTTTGTGGAGCTGATATTGCAAGCAGAATGCAGCGAGTCTGATTAATTCAGAAAGAACCTACATTACTGAAATATGAAGTTAGACTACAAACTACTATTAAGAATTTATATTTTTACTGCAGAGATATAACACTTTAATGTATGTGCCACTGAAATTATTTTTGGAGATTTGTGTCTAACAATTTCAAGCATAACAAACAGTGTATTGAAAAATAATTGAAAGTGACACACCAAGGACACAAAGCTGCAAATAAAGGTATACTGTGCAATATACATAGTGATTTACAATGCTAGCAAACTGCTGCTCATTTGACTTATAAAACTGTTAAATGTCGGCAGCTGTGCATTGAATTTACTAAAATAAAAGTTAAGTCACAGAGAATGTATGTTGTGAGGATACAGGTGCTAAAGGTATTGGCAAAGATTAAGCTATAAGGTTTGATTGGTACAGCACCATGCTATGTATGGCATATTTTTTTTCCAATAATTTTTATTTATTCTTTACATCAAAGCAGAGCAGTAAATGAAATGCAACAGATAAAGCAAAAACACATTAGGATTAAACAATTGTTATACATTAAGATTAATACAAAAAGAGGTTAATCAATCAAACAATACTATCTACACTATATACATAGATGCTTCCAAAATTCAACATAGCAGAAGAATTATTTCGGTAGGGTTAATATAAATAAAGTATTAAGAGAAAAAGACATTTTTAGGAGTTAGGGATGTAAGATGTTGTGAAAACTCTTAGTTATAATGAAGTAAGATCATTTGTGGTAGGTTATGCAAGAATGATATTAAAAATGTGTCCCCATAGATTGCAAAGTTTAATATTTTTGTCCCTTTTGTTAATTATTATTTTATGGGCTAATAGATGTTTAGTCGCCATCAGTCTAAAATTCTCCCATGAGTTATTAGTTGAGTTAAGCCAGTTGGTAGCTATATAAAGTTTCATTAAAAGAAAAATGTTAATCAGGGTAATTGCTTGGTTTTTGGAGATATTATTTGGGAGGATATTTAGTAGAGAAAATTCCCAAGTGAGTGTGGATGTCTGATAGCCCGTCTTTTGTAATTGAAGTTTAAGGGAGTTCCAAAGTTTAAATACACATTTACAACTCCAGAAAAGGTGGAGTAAGTCAGCAGATTGGTCTTTACAGTGTGGGCAGAGTGGGGATTTTATAGGATTAAATTTATGTAGATTAGCAGGTGTGAAATACACATTATTATAAATCATGAGTTGAGTAAAAGCTAGTTTTTGAAGGGATATAGATTTTATTGTTAGGCTAATTGCTTGATTCAATTTATGATTATCAATGGATGAAAGGTTTTTCCTCCAATAGTCAGAAATGAGTATGCATGGCATATTTTTGATATTTGCATTAATAATTTGCCAGCAGAAAGAAAACATTATATCAGGTACTAGTGTATGGATGATGCATGAAAAAATATTGTACAGGATATGCAATTTTGCAACACAATTATAGGAAGAGATGGGCATTTAAAATTGGGGCATAAGTCCATAAAGAGTTTGTTGCACATGACTTCTTGTTAAAGTCTGCGGTCTGTGAGTTAAAATTAATGAACGTACATAATCTGTTTATAACTATATACTATGAAATGTGGTTATATTATCATATAACTTTGATTATTTTATTTTAATTTACCAGTAACAAACCTCCTTGCTGAGTAAAGCACCCTCGTAGTGATAAAGTTACAGTAAGGAAAAACAAATCCAAGGGTGCACCAAAGACTGAGATAACACGAATCCTTTATTGGAAACAAAATGCCTAAGACAGTTAGCGCTTTCACATTGTAATAACACGTCTTTAGACTTCAATGCCATGGTAAAACACAATTCACTTTAAATAGTTTATAGACACACCTATAATTCATTAACATTCCAATTAATAATTTAAGTAAAAGGCTAACTTCTAAAAAAATTAAAAAAAAAAAAATTTAAAACTGTGTATACAAAATTACTATAGTGACATATTCAAAAATTAAAAAGTTAGAAACATATAATGCAACCATAAGGACATCTGTTAAAATGTTATATACTATAAATCTAGTGTTTTAAAGGTTTAGCTGCCAAAAATGGTTTTAGATTGATTCTCTCATTTAACCCATATTGATGTGCCTGTAACCTAAGTATCCATTTACTCTCAATTTCTTCAGTGTGGTTCCTTAGGTTGCCTAATCTATTGGTCTTCTTTATTAATTCTAACACCCTAAACTTGAAACAATGCTGAGATCCATTGTCTATGATATGTCGGGCTAACGCATTAGTGGTGTTCTCTTTGTTGATTGCGTAAATATGCTCCCTTATACGTTCGCGAAGGGTTCTGTTTGTTTTCCCTACATAGTATTTCTGACATGTCTGGCATTGTGCCAGATATATGAGATCTCTGGTCTTACAATCTGCGTAGCAAGTAAATGTATATGTGCGTCCAGTATGTGGGTGTATAAATATATTATCTTTGGCTATGTAGGAACATTGATTGCATGTCCGACATGGAAACGTGCCTTTTCTTTGGGATTTAATGGAATTGTCATCCTTCTTTTCATAACATAATAGTCTCTTAAGGGACTTCATATTCCTATATGCTATCCTTGGTTTATCATTTATTAGAGAACCAATTCTATCGTCCATAGCTAAGAACTTCCAATTCTTGGTAATAATCTTACTAATTTGACTATTCCTGTTTGTATAAGGAATGACAAGTCTATTCACATGAGTCCGAGGCTTATTGTTTACTTTAGACTCTGTGGCAACTTTCCCATAAAAAAATTTGGCTGCTAGGCTAGTACATTGATCACAACTGACCATTTGCAGGTACTGCCTGGGGGAAAATTCACAAAGAAAAAATAAAAAGTTGAAGAGGGAGAGGTAGTACGCTGTGCATATGAATACCAGAGTAGAAAGTAACAATACAAAACAAAGACTGTACAATAGCAATTAATATGTTTAGCAACAGTTATGCATGAACTGGACATTTTGCATGATTATATTTTAAGTTTACATCAATGGTTGTAATGCTGTGAGATAATGAGAGTCAGAGTAGGGGACAGTGAGAAGCTCGACTTAAGACATGTTAGTAGTGCAGAGAGAATATGGCTAATGGTCAGACCTCTCAATCATACCAAAATCTTTGGTATTTACCGGTTTTGAGGGCAAAATATTGGGGTGTCACGAATTCCCGAGTGGCCCCCTTAATTTCCAAATTTCCCAGTCTTTGTTTTTTTTTTGTCTTACCAGTTACCACTTTAAATTTTTGATGATGTCACCACGCATCACCAGCCTATAAGGGTATGTGTGATGACATCAGCTACTGCCTGTTGGACTCGGAAGGAATAACAGAGATGGCGGGTGGCATAATTTAAATTTTGCAGAATCCTCCAGGTAAGAACTACTGTTATTATTTTGCCTGTACTTACTGTGTGCGCATTTCCATTTCTGGCTTTATAAGTCCACACACAGCTCCTCTAATTCAAAGTCGCTGCTGCATGTTTAAGTCTACAGTATTCAGTTTAGTGTATAAGGTTATTCTTGTGCTACAGTGTGAACTCATTCGGTGTGTGTGTGTGTGTGTGTGTGTGTGTGTGTGTGTGTGTGTGTGTGTGTGTGTGTGTGTGTGTGTGTGTGTGTGTGTGTGTGTGTGTGTGTATAAAATGTACCTGTTAGGTATAGCTAGTGTTTAGGGTTACGTAAGCTCAAAGCCTGTACCTTAGGTACACAGAGCTAGAACCTGTGTTTGCTACCCATACCACCACTTCGGATTGAAGGAGTTATAGCTCTCAACTGTACAAATTTTCACAGAATGTCTGGAATGTTTGGCTCATACTTTTGGTCTGTTCCTCTTAAAATTGTTTCCATCCTAGTTGCACTGCTGTTTATGCTCTATATGCTTCCACCGAAGGATCCCATCAGATAAAGATTAGGTTACTGTGCTTATGTTGATCTTCCCCACCTCTGCCTTTATTCCCACCAGATGATATGGCAAGTGTGAAACTGAGCACCTCTATGACTGACTCATGGTTATTCATGTAACTTTGAGAGATACATTTGCTCTTTCTCCTCCCAGTTTCATCATTTATGGTGCCAATAAGCTTAAGTCCATTGATAAGGTGAACAGTTCAGGGATTAACCAACTATCTGCAATGGTAGAATCCTCCTGTTTCCATTTATGAAACATTTCTGGGCTTTTGCACATTTTACTTCAAACTACCTCTCAGTTCTTGTTCAGTTACTGACCTCTTCTACTAACTCACTACTGCATTACCCTATACCCGAGTCTCTAACACGCGGAGCATTTTTTATTTACAAATGTTGCAGAGCACTACTGCAAGGCACCTGACTTGTAGATTTAATTATCAACATGCTACATGAGTTCTCAATCGTTTTCTCTGGCTTCTGATCCAATACAGAATAATATAGAAGTTCTTAGTGTTAGTATATGTGACCTTTCACACCTAGAGCCCCTCATTTCTGCAGGAATTGGTTGCTCTGTACTGTCCCACCTGGAACTTGTAGTCATCTTCCAAGGAAATAATAATGGTCCCACAAGTGACTTGTGAAACATTTAGAGCTCAGTCATTTGCTTTTCAGGCTCCTCACCAGTGGGACGTACTGCCTTAATGGCTTTGTGATGGCCGTCATCTTCAGGTCACTTAAACCTTTTTATCTGACAGAGGGGTGATTAGTATTTTATTATTTATCTTACTGCTTATAACTGCTAATTCTTCATGTTATCACTATCTTTACATTTGTTGGTTGTTTCATCAATATCATCCAATGTTTTGTGATAAAATACTTTAATAACTTCAAGTTGTAGTTTTTTAGCAAAAACAGTGCTTTGAAATAATTGAAACCTTAAAGGTTGCTTTTCTAAGGGCACAATCTGTGCTGAGATGATGGTCCTTCACACTGCTGCTGTTGAAAAATAGACTCTGCTACAGCTAGTGGTGAAAAAATTAACACATTTACTCTGCAGGGACTAAAGGATGCTGGTTGTTTGCTTCCCCAAGGAAAAATGCTGACACTCATGTGATCTTTTTCAGAGAATGCATGCTTAAAATTACATGTGAAACAAATGCATATAACTTATACCATAACAGCCATGCAAAAAGTTTAAACATCAAAACTGTTCATCACACACAGTTTTCACAGTAGTACAAATACTGCGGTGGTGGTGCTGCGGTAGCATTGTCGCTTCACAGTTAAGATGTTGTCCTGTTCGATTCTCAGCTAGAGCGTCTTCTGTGCGGAGACATGCATGAATGGGAGTACCTTCGTTGAAGGTTGTGTGTCAGGGCCGGCAACTCGGCACATAAAAATCTACTGCCAATCATTAGCGGACCGGAGTTCCGCTGTGGTGACCCCTAACCGGGAAAAGCCAAAAGACACCAAGGGTTGACATTCTTGCTCAAACAATAAATTTAATAATTGTTAATAACTGCTGACTTACACATACATGACCATTTATTAGTAATCCTGCCAGCCACCAGCTAGACAGCTAGTATCAATAGCTTATTTCTCTGGATGCCACTTTCAAAACAACTCTTCCATCAGCATTTTACCGTGCTTGTCTCCTGAGGTATTAACACAAAAATCACGTTTTATAATCTAAAAAAATAAATCTCTGCATCTGCATTATATAGAGCAAATGTACTGTTTAACAACAAGAACACACTGTTATATCTCTGCACTTGTCTTAAATAGAGATACAGTATCAGGACAGATTTTTCTGGACTGATGATAGATTGAAACTGATATCTCACCTATCTTGTTGCTATGATTCATTAATGCAATATCGACACAAATTTTGAAAATATTGAAAATATGACAATAACTTTCATAGTCTGAAACATAAACTGTTTCATCTCTGCAACTGTATAATATAGTTATTGGGCCAGATTCAGGAAGCCTCCGTGTAAGAGTTATAACTCTTACACGGAGGCTGCAGTTAAACTGTGTGATGTCAGCATGTCATGCATATGCATGAGGTGCATGAGGCATGCTGAATCACACTAGTAACTCTTACACGGTCCGTGTAAGAGAGTAGGGGGCGTGTCTGTAGGCTAAGCTCTGCAAGTGGACACGCCCCCGGAAAACTAGAATGGCTGAAAGTAAACAGCCACGAGAAAGGCCATGAAAATGTGAATAAACACACTATACAACACATGCCCCGACTGGCCATCAGTGTATAAAGTGAAGAGATGTCATAAAAGTAAATGAAAACCTTTTTTTTTTTGTTAAACCCGTAAATGTTTGCTACTGTGTGCTGGTGTGCTACTAGCGCAATCACAGTTAGCAGTCAGTGGAAAAGGATATAAGAACTAAATATGCAAAGTAAGCCAAGAAATAATAGCTTAGTGGTAGAGTACCCCCTATGAGTAGGCAGGCAGGGTTCGAGCCCCTACAACAACCTTTTTTATTTTTGTAAATAAGCACTAAAAAGCCCCAGACAGTATTGTACAAATGTAAATGTATTCCCTTTTGTAAAATGGAATGAAACAGAGCATATATTTTGAAGTAACATAAGAATAAAAATAGTCAGAAATGTACTGATAGCTAAGCTGCCGTGTGACAGAGTGCCCGTAGTCGAGTAGTGTTTAAAAGCTGCAAACTGCGTGCCCGTTGCCAAGCAGCGGATAAACAGGCTGAAACTGTGTGCAATTAGCTGAACATGTGTGTCACTAGCCAATTAAGATTTATCCCAGCGCACACCGCTTATGCCGCTCCCACAGGCTAACTGCCAGTGCGCATAAGTACCTCCGCAAACGAAAGGCAGAACAGGTTTAAAGTGCTTAAAAGTGCTTTTGGCATGTTTGATTGACAGGTCTTCAACTCATTTCTGTCAGGAAAAGCAAAAGCAGTTGCCAGATTCGAACACAAGATACCATGCACTAGAGTCAAGGAACTAAACCACCAAGCCATGACAGCAATACCTAGAAAAGCAGATATAGCATATATATGGGATAAAACCCAGAATGGAGCATGAGAAAGCATTTTCAGTGAAGTAGATACAATTCCAAAACGCCAATCAGAGAAATGTGCGGAAAAGCGGCATATATAAGCCCCATAGGCGGGAATACACAGCATAACTGATTGTAGAACAGACTTGCAGTCAGCATGAGTGGAGTAGGTGAGGGACGTTGCTTTCGAGCACAGCGCTGGGCGTTGAGGAGTCCAGATACATGGTCTGGCTCCTTGTCCATAATCACGAGGCCCAACTCATGCAGGGCCAGGTCTCATGGGGAGTATATAGGGCTGAGGCGTGGGACCAGTTGGCTCGTGAGCTGACCAGTGCTACTGGCATTCCACGCACTGGTGAGCAGGTCCGTCACCACCATGCGGACCTGAAGAGACGGCCAAAAGGGCCCGGACCCCAAAA